>NC_089805.1:34882627-35182627 GCF_029633855.1 Hoplias malabaricus | reverse complement strand
GGGACTGAACTCACAGTCTCCTGATAATACGGCCAACACTTAACCTATACGTTTCTAACTCAGCCATCTTGTGAGAAATCTCACGGGTCAGGTTAATTTCCCAGAGAGATAACTTAAGCCCAGAATTTAAGACTGTCTGATAGGAAAGTTCCCCAGCTCTCCCTCTACTGGACAGTGCTGCCCTTGGGCTGTAGTTATCTGACTAACTGAGAAAGCTCGCTTTGTGAAACTCTCTCCTGCCTCATACTTAACAGAATATCGACAGAGAATTAATCCTCTGTTCTTCTGTGATCATGCAGTTTGACCAGCAAAAGCCCATCACAGATTCTTTCTGCTGAATATAAGGGAAGCATATTCTACAAAGCGGGATTTCTCAGTTAGCCAGATAAAGCTCAAAGACGAGGCATGTCCAATAGGAATTTTGTGTGGGTCAAAACTCAAACAGGTTTTGAGTTAGTGTGTAGAAACGGCTCATGAACTTCAGTGTTTTGGAAAATAAATTTGGGAATTTGCAGAGTTGGAGCCCTGAGCGAGCCACAGTAAATGAGCAGAAGACTTAAAGTATATCACTCTATAGTAAGTGTCCATGTGACAGTCACAGCTGGTCTGTGATTATCATGGGTGTTCTTCAAACGAGAGTGTACACTGTTTATTTAAGTCTTTCACCAAAATGTCACAGACTTGACATTTGCCAGCTGTCTGTTTGTGCTGATGTAATTGTGTCCAGTCTCATTTCCTGGGGCTTAATAAAGGGCTCCCTGTAATTTCAGTCTATGACTTAGACGTTGTCACATGACTATATCATAGTAACATCGTCCAGCAGCAGAACTGGATCTCTGGCATGTGTTGTGTTTGGGTTGTACAGAGATCTTCCGTGATGGTAAAATTTAGATGGTAAAATTAATGGGAGTGTTTATATTTCAGTCCTCTTAGTCCAGACCAAAGCAGAACAGGGTATACGTTGTTGACCTTGAATCCTGATTCAATCAGAATTTACACTGACCGTAGACATTTAGTCCAAACATGTAAACCAAAGTCAAATGAAATAAAACAAATTAACAGATAATTTTATGTTTGTTTGGTGGCAATAGCGGGGTCTTTTAGCGGTGTAGTGCTTTTCTAATACAAGGTTAATATGTTTAATACATAATACAGTTGATAAGGTGTACCTCGGTTTTCTCCATTTTTGATGATCTCATGATGAATGATCCAATAGAAATGCTTCAGAAATACTTGGAATAAAATCTTTTTACATTGACTTCCATTAAATGTTAAAGTTATCATTTTGGGAGATGCATGTTTTTCATTGGACAGTGATGAACTTATAAAGCATTTTGTGTAACATATAATTGTAATTCAAAATTGAAACTAAATATTAATTAATATGTTACATTCACAATCACTGATGTTAAGATCAAGATTTTTAAATAATCTAAACCAAAACATATACATACGTTTGGGTACAATATTAAGCCCAAGAACAGAACATATCTATGCACATGCTTTTGCAGAGCTTTTTCCCTGATGGAACTGTAATGAATACAGTGACATATAAACTCTTCTCGCTGGCTTCATTTACAATACCACGCATCTATTACCATGAAATGACAAAAGAACTGGAGAATGTTTGAAATTTGAAGTACTATTATAATTCTCAATTCCCATGTGTGTATAATGTGTTTATGCCTGATTGCAGGTGCAGAGGATGTCCAGAGCTGACTGGGGATTTCTCGAACACCTGCTAGTTGACGGTCAGGAATACTCAACGAACGTGGGACGTGTGTGGCTGACCGTGCTCTTCATCTTCCGCATGCTGGTGTTGGGCACGGCAGCTGAGTCAGCATGGGATGATGAGCAGTCTGACTTTGTCTGCAACACTCTGCAGCCAGGATGCATGGCCGTATGCTACGACAAGGCTTTCCCCATCTCCCACTTCCGCTACTTTATCCTGCAAGTGGTTTTTGTCTCCACTCCCACCATTTTCTACTTTGGCTATGTGGCTCTGAAGACTCGAGAGGACCAGAAAGGAGAGAAAGAGGAGGTAGAGGCGCAGTGTAAAAGGCATAAGGACTGCAGAGAAAAGCATGGTAAGCTAGAAGTCATAGAGGAAGAGGATGAGGAAGATGAAAAGCAGATGGGAAAGAAGAAGAAAAAAGCAGAGACTCCAAAGATCAAAGGGAGGATATTGGGGGCATATGCTATAAGTATAGCCCTTAAAGTTGTGCTTGAGGTGGGCTTCATCGCTGGGTTATGGTTCCTCTATGGATTTATAATTCCAGCCAAGTATGAATGCAAGCGTGATCCCTGCCCCCAGATTGTTGACTGCTTTGTCTCACGGCCAACTGAAAAGACCATTTTTACCATTTACACCCAAGCCATTGCAGCAATTTCTGCGTTCCTCAACATTGTAGAGTTGTTCTACCTCCTTAAACTCGCCATTACCCACTACTTGACGAAGAAATACAAGTGCCATGTGTTTGGAACGCAAATAGAGAGGACTCCAACAAAACTGGAGCTGACAGAACTTCCAGCTCCTTATGAGAGGGGCCACATTTTTTTGCCTGTTGGCAGTAACAATTATTCCCAATCTGGCCATGGCTGGTCAGAGAGTGAGCCCTACTTAAGTGAGGACACGCTGCCTACTTACTCAAACTGTATAAGCAATAACAATCAGAGATCTCACTCAAAACATCACAGCCACTCTAAAAAACACAGTACAAATGTCCATAAAGGGAAGCATTCTAAAGACAAACAGTATGTATGAAGCCAGATTTGAAAATCTGAATTGGAAATATTAGCTTGGTCCAGTTGAATGGATCATTTAATGGAACGGAAGAGTAAGGAATAAAACCCTGCTCTGGTCCCAGTGCAATACTGTAAGGCAAAAGCCATTTCTCTTTATTTGGAATGTAATGTTCCCAAAGCTAAACTGTCTTCATCCAACAGCATTTAATGTGGTAGAAAGGTTAGGTAGTAGCTAGACAAACCTCACTAAAGAACTGTCAGTCAGTAAAGTGATGACCAATGCACTAAAGCCTGACTCCATACAGCCATATAGCAGTGACAGTGCCAATCCAAAGTGCAGTTAAAGACAAATTGCTCAGTGATTAAGGTACAAGAAATAATAGTAACCTTTGCTCGTTGTTTGGCTCCAGTGTCAACTAGAAGAAGATGGTCCCTCGTTTTAAGATTTAGTTACTTTTAAGTTCCTCATGTTTTGAAGAAGTTGTTCTTGCCTCTGACTCTACAGCAGTGTTCATTTGGGGTTAGGACTCAGATTTCTGTAAAGCTGCTTTGTGACACCAGTTGTAAAAAGTGCTCTATTAAGCATATTCCACTATGAAGATGTACAAAGATTCACTCACTCTCATGCCTATCCACCAAGGTGTATCTGCACTTACTGTGAATAGTGCAATATTCCAGATGTTCAAAACACACAGCTTTCTAAAAAAAAGTGTAAAACAGCTTTTTTTTATTTAAAAATATATATTGCTGCTTTTCTTTAGTGGCATGTTCCTTTAACAGACTTTAATACACTGATGTAAAATCATGTACCAGTCAAATATGTGAATTCAAAGATGTATTTAACAATGATTATTTTAATTTTATACTGAATTTCATATTTATTCTTTTTAGTTCTAATAAAGGTGTTCTTTATTTAGTTTTCATTTAATGTGTTTGTCATGTGTGAACCACTACTCTGTTAGAAAAGGCACATGTTCACCTATTCAATTAAAGTAAGAGCGGTACTGACATTGACCAAGTAGCCTACCTATTGACTTAGTACACTTTGAATAATTAAAAAAAAAACATACTCCACCATTAACTTAAATGTACAGCTTTAACGTGTCAAGAACAATTAACTATAAAGAACTCAATTTTCCAACCGAGATGTAGTTGATTAGCAAGACATTTAGCTTCTTTATACAGGCACTGAAGTTAATGTTGCTAACACTGGAAGTCTATAATCATTCAGATTACGGGTTTACATTCATACAGTTTCCCCTACCTTTCTCATACTGCATTATTGCTGATTCATTAAGGTCTTTCAGACTTTTTGCTGGAAGACATTATCACTTACTGTGAACTATTGAAAATAAACAAAATATACCATGAGGTTGAACTCAGCAGGCAGCCATTTTAAAGGTTCTATAGAAATATAAACATGTTTTGTTCATATTTATATTTGAGGGAAAGTCATACTGTTCCCTAAAACCACGATGACGGCTACTTTACGTAACTAATCTGTTGTTGGAGTGGGTCATCAGCCTTCTTTCTCATTCTCTAAGCCAAAAAAAAAAAAAAAAAAACCTGCAGCCAGAGCCATTGACTCTCATGCAAGATAATGTACTCAGTTCTGTTATTCATATCCATATCAGCAAATTACCTGCTCATAATGTCTAAACAGATCAAATAATATAACGAAACAATTCAGTTTGCCAGAAACATTTCAGTTTGCCTGAACAAAATAGGTTTGGGGCCGGTATCTGTCCACAGTTTTCAACAAAACCCAGAATTTCAGAGCTCTCTGAAGATTTGTTTTGTGATGTTCTTTTCCAGTGTAGTCATTTCCAGCTATTTAGGATGCTATCTCTGCTGTGATAAGCTGTTATCTGTGGCAGGAAATGGAAATGGTGGGTAATTTTCAAGGTGGGACAGTTTGTTTTAAACAAGGATCAAATCAAAAGAGTAATCAGCGATTAGAAGGGTAGAGTTTAGAAACCAAGAACTTTTGACGTATTTCAGCAAGGTTGCTCTTAAAAACTTTTTTTTTTTTTTTCTGTTGAAAGGTATGTATTTTTCTGGCATGCAGAATGTGTGTTTTATTAGGGGGAGTATCCTGCACTGTTGGGTTCCCCTATTTGAGAGATTAATGAGCTGTGTGCTGTGATGCTGCCAAGCACAACCTGGAGTCTTTGCCCAGCTCGTGGTGCACTCTGCCTGGATCTGAGTTCAGTCTGTTATCTGTGGCCAAAACAGGGCTTAGAGGTGGCCAGCAAGATGTGCAGGTCAGCGAGCAGCTGGTGAAGGCTGACCCTTTTAGTTCCCCTCGGATGCCAAGCAAAGAGATGGACAGAGCATGGGAGAGCTGCCTGCTGCCTGCTGCCAGTCCCCAGTGCTCAGTTTCAGAGGAGGTATCAGCCCTTTCCTTTTGTTTTCACAAAACTAGCCAAAACCGTTCCGCATTATGAGGCCTGCACAACACTAACAAATAGTGAAGCTCTTCCATTTGAGCTACATAAAACCAAACCACCTGATTTAATAAGCCTGCATCCCTGCCAAACATGTCTCTGAACAGTTTATTTTCTTTGTTTCAGGTAGTTCTGGTCATCAGCCCTATGAACCTCAGTTCCAGAAGAGTTGGGACAGAGTGTGAGATGCTGTTGAAAATAGAAAGCAGTGAATATTAAACCCTGTTGGACCTGCATTTAAAATAAACAAACCAAAAATCATTGTATTCTACGTTTTATTCATTTTTATTGATCTTCATCATTACAATATTTCAAAATGGTTGGGTGCTGTTCACCTGTTTTCCTTTGAACAAAAATGATTGATAATTTGGGATATGAAAAAACATCAACCATAAAATAAGAAATACCTGGACCCTCCAAACTGGATGCTTCTTTTTACCCTTCCATGGACCCAACACCTGTTTAAAATCTTTTTTGTAGATTACATCTCACTTATCTACCCTCTAATATATTTATATAAAACATAGAAACTGATAAATGTCCCCCTCCGGACACTGATTATTGCCATAAAACCTCATCTCCATTCATTGAACTTCATACCAATCACATATAAAAAATACATTTAAAAAAAGAATATTCTATATGCCTTCAAAAAGGCTTAGGAAATCTTTCACACAAAACACAGCTTGTTTTCTATTTTACTTGTAAATGTACACTTCAGTTGCATCATAATGTTGGAGAAATTCAGCTATCTGTTCAAACCGGAAACTAACCACCAAACATGGTCTGAGAAAAAGTTCCATGGAAGTTACAAAAAAATAACCCTCAACAATCCCAACATAGTTCAACATCCAAGAAATTTCCAACGCAGTCTCTTCTTCGATGGTATGGCTTTTGCTTCTTTGACCCTCACTGCTGGTCTTGCTGTGTGATCCCATTATATCCGAGTGCTGGACGCCTGAGCACACTGGAGCTCCTCCAAGCAAAAAGACCGCAAGGTCTCCATGTCAGCTATGGCTGTGGAAGTCCTCTCATGTGTCTGTCTTACTGCCTTGTAGCTCTTTTACACCCCTGAGCTCATTCGCCGCCATAACTCCAAGAACTCAAGTAACTTAAGAAGTCTGCAACTGAAAACAGAACACAGAACTGCCATTGTTTTAAACAGTGGAACACAGCTTCTAAAATAATTTCCTCTGGATTCTTCACCATAGATTCTTCACCTGTATTTTTGAGACTTAGGAACACTGCTGTTTCAAAATGGAACTACTCAGAAATGGGGTTGACTGCTCATTTTGTATATGATACATCTAGCAACTTAACTTTGTAAAAACCTTGATTTTCATTGGAGGATGGTCAGTAAATATCTTGTCTTTGTACCAAGATGCATTGTTTAATCACAGACTTGTGCTTTCATTTGCACTTCACATATTGTTTACTTGAAGTTAGTTGTAATCAAAGAGAAAGAATGAACTCTTTCTATAGATAAGAAGTCAACACAGTAGAGTGAGCTGCCCCCATGTCATGTCATTTCCTGTATCCTGACTTTGTCCCCGTGACTGCTGATGCATTTCCTTTTTCCACTAAATGTACACTCGAATCAGTGAGATGATATAAACCAATATTCCTTAATTCATTTTCCTGTATAAAGGATTTCCTTGAAAGGTGTTGGGGTGTCACCCCAATTTCCAGCTAAATATACTACTGTGGTCACTTCTGAACTTCTAATCATCCCCATATTCAAAAACGGGTACTTTTTTACTTTTGAAAACAAGGGTGGTCCCTCTATGGCACCGATTTAGCCATCTATTTTCTTTATCTGTAACAAAGGTGCCCATGTCTACAGGGCTGAACACTCACACTTCCGGCCAGCTTATGTGATGAAAACGTCTCTCCCCCATCTACAGCCATAACAATGAGTCCTCTTTATGTTTGGAAGAGGCCTAAAAATAACAGATGTTGGTCCATTTAAATTAACAGACACAATCTGTGAGACAACTGTGTTTTTTCAGATGCTCTCAAGTTATGGAGGCCCATTCACGGTGTTGATATAGGAAAACAAAATCTCCTCTATACCGCCTGAAGAAAGCTGAGAAAGTTTCTACACCAAACTGATTTTTAGGGCAATTTCTCACCCGTCTCATTAGAATCCCTGGAAAAATTATCCTAATTCTCCATTCATTCAAATCTTGCAGATTTATGTACAACATTCATTCATTCATCATAACTTTTCAAGGCAGTTCAGGGTCGCTGTGGTTCCTGAGCCTACTCTGAACCCTGGACAGGCCTCCAGTCCGTCACATGGTGCCACACACTCACACCTATGAACACTGTGCATGGTCAGTCCACCTACCAATGAGTGTTTTTGGACTGTGGAAGGAAACATCCAAAGGAAACCCATGCAGACACAGGGAGAACACACCAAACTCCTCACAGACAGTGACCCCAGGGATCGAACTCACAACCCCAGGAGCGACAGGGACACTACCTGTTGCACCACTGTGCCACCCTATATAAAACATTTGCATGAAAGTCAATTTTATAAGAAAGTACTACCTCATTTTCCACATGTAAAGGTAAGGGTTTCCCTGACAACGTGATTAGATGTATTACTGTAACCTCTTCTTTACTGAAAATCTTTGTTATGGTTTTAATGCCTCTCAGAATCCTATACACCTCTTCATCCCTTTGTTGCTCCTAAGGGGTCTAGGGGAGAAATAAACCCCAACCCCATATCTTTCTAAATTGAGAAACTCTGATAAGGCTAAATGTATTATACTGAGCACTAAATTCTTCCTAAGAGAAGGTTTCCTTAAAAGCACAAGAGTCATGAGTATCTGGAATAGAAGGCTGCATTAACTATAACATTTATATCAAATATATGAGCTTCCAGTTCATGGGCCATTTCCATTTGTCTGTGATTGACCAAATTACTTGGTCAATCCCTTAATTTAGACATCCAGGAGGAAATGGTGCTGTATCTGCTTCCTGATTTCTCTGTGGCTCTCTCCAGGGACTGGCCCAGAGGAAGGTTCCAATGGACAATGGAGCAGCCGTGGGCATTGTTACATTGTTTCTGGAGAAGTCCACCATAGCGCTGCTCAAATGTCATGGCCACTTCATCAAAGAGCTTAGGATGAAGTTGTGAGAAAAGAGGATAACTAGCATGTTGCAAGTCAAGTGCAATAAAGAAATATGCAAATGTGGCTCTCTCATGAATTTATTCTTTGATGTTTAGAATAATCAGCATGAGAATGTGCAGTATCTATGTTTTGCATGTCTATAGGCCATCCAGAATTATGGACAAGGTGTGATTGGACTGTAATCATTTAAGGAGCAGAGAGGGGTGTCATGTGAATAAAAAAATTATTACAAAATTAATAAAAGCAAAATAATAGTAATGTACTCACACACCACCCTTCATTTCCATTTTCAAAGTACAAGGTTTTAATTTCATAAAATATGTCTCTGAGAGTAATATTTTTTGCACTACCACAAAAAGAAAACACAGAAATATGAGCCTGAAAAGATGTGTAGCCATGTCATATGTGTTTGGTGTTTGATCACGAGGAGCAGAAGAATATTTACTGTTTAGCTTTTTGGATTAGGTTGTGGAAGGTAGAAGTTAAGGTTTGGTTTATTATCAGTCTTTGATTTCAGGTGGAAATTAGCGATAGGGTTAGTTTAGGATTAGATTACACTTAGTTTAATCTTACACTTACACTTAGTACACTTAATTTGGGGGAAATAGGCAGCAATCTGTCAGTAATCAGAATCAGAATCAGAATTTGGCGGCACGGTGGCTTAGTGGTGAGCATGTTCGCCTCCCAGTGCTGGGATCTTGGGTTCAAGTCCTATCTGGGTGGAGTTTCCATGTTCTCCCCGTGTCTGTGTGGGTTTCCTCCGGGGTCTCCGGTTTCCTCCCACAGTCCAAAAACATGGAGGGTAGGTGAATTGAATAACTGTCCTGGTTTGTGAGTGAATGAGTGTGAGCCCAGATATGGATTGGCACTCTGTCCTGGGTGAAATCCTAGTGCCCGATGCAGTCCTCCAGGTGGACGGTCGTTCCTGGTTGTGAGTACGCTGTGCGTGTTTGGCTGCCGCTTCTTGCCAGTGTGTGGATTGAGTGTTCTGAGCATTCTGAGCAGTGTGGATTGTAAAGTGTCCTTGGGTATCTATAAAGGCGCTATATAAGTGCAATGATAGATAGATAGATAGATAGATAGATAATAGATAGCCATTTCCACAGTGGCTCCAGAGCCCAGCCAGAATCCTGGGCACAAGGCAAGAACACACCCAGGACAGTGTGCCAGTCCATCACAGGGCATCACACACACAGTCACACACACACCAACAGCTGTGAGCCAATCCGCTACCAACATGTGCTTTTGCATTGTGAATGGAAACCTACACAGATACAGGGAGAACACACCAACTCCTCACAGAGAGACCCCAGGTTCTTGGAAGTGTGTGGAAGTGACCCTATATACAACTTAATTAACTGCTGCTAAATGAGATGTCCAGAGCCTACCTGGAATCATTGGGCGCAAGGCGGGAATACACCCTGGAGGGGGCGCCAGTCCTACACAGGGCAACACAGACACACACACACATTCACTCACACACTCACACCTATGGACACTTTTGAGTCGCCAATCCACCTACCAACGTGTGTTTTTGGACTGTGGGAGGAAACCGGAGCACCCGGAGGAAACCCATGCGGACACGGGGAGAACACACCACACTCCTCACATAGGGACCCCAGGTTCTTGGAAGTGTGTGGAAGTGACTCTATGTACAACTTAATTAACTGCTGCTAAATGAGATGTGCAAATGGAACCTTGAAACGACCTCCACTCAGTGTAAGCTCTACATCAACAAGACTTATCCTGGAACTGTATGTCCAAGACCTTTAAGTGTGTTAAGACCCTTCTGAACCCTTTTTCTGCAAAGAATTCCCAGTCCGCAACTTAAGAGGGTCAAAAGGGGTTATCCTTAGAGAAATGCAGTTCAAAGCAGGACAGTGGAAGCAAGCTGTGGGAACTGAAGTGTGCGGCTCATGGGAAAGGGGAGGATTTGAAGCTGTGATCCATTGTTTTTGCGACTGATGGGAATCTCGCTGGTAAATAGTCATGCCGGCATTGTGCGGTGGGTCGGTACACATCCTGAGTGAAGAAGCCAGAGGCAACTGGTGGCGTCGCTCCCTCTTCCCATCTCCCAAACAATAGGACTGTGTTCACACTGGGACACAGTCACACCTTTCTACCGCCGAGCTCCTCTTTACCCTTTTTCTCATACACACACAGCAACAACAACAGCAGCAGCAAACACCATCTTTCTTACGACAAGAGAGCATTACAAAGCTCAAGGCCCAACTGGGTTTAACTACTCCTACCCTCCTCATCGCATACATGTGGACTGTGGTCAGGGGGTGCTGAAAAACTTCCCTTAAGTGGAAGTGCTGTAACATCCAGGCC
Source organism: Hoplias malabaricus (assembly GCF_029633855.1). Classification (NCBI taxonomy): domain Eukaryota; kingdom Metazoa; phylum Chordata; class Actinopteri; order Characiformes; family Erythrinidae; genus Hoplias; species Hoplias malabaricus. The sequence continues at coordinate 35,171,961 of NC_089805.1, read as the reverse complement.
GACAAACTGGAAGTCCAAACGCGCCTCTAAAAGTCTTGGTAGAAATCTTTTTTTAAATCGGTGTCCACTGAACAGTGCAGAAATTCAGAGAATGTTGTTTTGAAACACTCAATCAGGATGTTTTTAAAACTGATTCTGTTTCTGGAGTCTGGAGACTATCCTAATAAAATAATGGCAGAAGTAATGGCATCATTCCTTTGTTTTGAGGTCCTTTTTCTATTTACAGAGGCCTGCTATTTCTCATATTATTTTATTACTTTACAACTGAAAAATACATAAATGAGCACAGTTTAGTGTGAGCAGACGGCATTGTGTGTGGGGCTCAAATTGGTTTTCATGACAAATATAGGATGCTACACAGACTGGTCTTGTGTGTATACAGTAACTGTGCATATACCGAACACATGGGGGGGAGTGGATGGTACATTTGGAAACAATTGTTTAAAGTGGAGCTTTAAAAAAAAGAAAAAGAAAAAAAAAAGAGAAACAAACCTAAAGTATTAAGGCCATGGAAGAATATAGGGCCCAGTTCACTGCTGAAAACAACTGGTATCAGATTTGATCATTATTTGGAGGAATGTGAGATTTAATCAAAAACTTGGAAATCTTCTACAAGCTCCAGCTTGAACCCATTAGCATCCTTTTCACATATTTACTTGTTAGAGGGCAATAATGAGCGAAGCACATGCTGATGGACCAGTGTGCACCAATGTATATTTAATACAAACATAACTCAGCTCATTGGCACGAATAGTGAAAAACATTGGCGAAAGGAAAAGTTCTCTTCCATTAAGTCTCTACTTGGGGCTTGTGAGGAATGTCTTTTCTGCTTCTTATTAATCAGGCTAGCTGCTATAGCACCACATTTATGCTGAGACTGGAAAATACCCATTCCAGCATGTGTATGTAAAAATGTACTCAGTTCTATTACTATAATGTAACAAGAAGAAAAACACAAACATCACGGTGTGAGAGCGTGCTGTTCCAGATCGGTTTCAGGACTGGATCACTTTCATTCTTTTATTTTCCTTTGATATCTGATCTAGCACTTTCCATTGATATTGGGCTGGTACTCCTACCTGCCCTAGTGCGATTTCCACCTATTGTCCTTCTGACAGCGTAATGTAATCAACAACCAATCTTAGCATGCTGACATCAACTCAAGGGGTTTTCAGATAAGACTCGGGATCTAGATCAAAGCTAATTATAATTATTATTATTTAACTATTAGAATTTATTGATAGTTGGAAAAAGGGTCCTGTTAACAGAGAAAACACTAAAAGCTGCAGCGCAGTTTCAGGGGCAGACATCGCCCGTCTGTGGTCATATGTCATTGAGGACATGCAGTCGGGTTAAACTTGTCATTGGCTTTGTATATTTCGTGTTTTAGTTTTAAATTATCTAGATGAATACATCCAGAAATAAATAAAACTCAATGAAAATAAGTTTAAAAATAAAACAACTACAAACTGTGGATTCAGGAATTATTACAAACATCGCAATTGCCTCTTCTCTAAGCCTCGAAAGTAAAATGATTCCAGGAAACAAGCTCAACGTACATCATTTTAAAGTTACTTTTCATTTATTGCTACATTTTCAAACCTAAATCACTTACAAACAAATGAGTCAAACGACTAGGACTAGACACAGAGAACCTAAGCGTTCATGTCCAACAGACAAAGTGCAAATAAGATCTGTATTCAACATGAATAAACGCTGGCTTTTATTTTTTTTAAATAATGAAATCCACAAGAACCCAGCATCCGCGATGTGAACATAGTGAACACAGTAGAACAAACCCACGGATGATGCTGCCTAATGCTTTATGACACGCTGTAAAAGTAGAAGTCAGTGAGTTTTGCTCCAGCATGGGCATGGAAGTGACAAAATAAATGAAGCAAAATTCCACTTCAGTTCTTTCTTTCACTATTTGTTACATGGGTTCCTTTTACCCAACCCAAATCCCCCGAAACCATTTTCTTAAAACCGTTTTCTAATCCTTTTCATGTAGATGTTTCCATGGATGCGCACAACATTCATCCAGTTGTACATAAAACAATAGAAGCCTTTCTTTCAGGCTCCAGTCTTGTGAGAATCTATGGGGACACGGACATACAGAAGCTATTCAATGTTTTTTTTTTCTTCAAATTGGGCTAAACAGTCATGTGTCAGTGTGCCTGGGGAATCGGGCTGAACATTAAGCCACAAATAGTTAAAAAGGTTTCAAGTACACAAGACTTGATCAATAGCAGCGTGAGGTCAGTGTTACAGCAGTGTCTCCATCTAGTGTCCAGAAGAGTGAAGCAGAACTAGAATGCTTTACGCAAGTGTTTTGGCCTTAAATATTGTCATACATTTCTATCATTAGCCACTAAGATGGAACAGGACGTGGAGAGGAATTTGTACCCAATTGGAACATAAATAAAAAAATTCAATGTCCAAAAATAATCATTCACATCATTCCATCTACTGAAGCATGAAAGTTTGTATTTTAAGTGTCAAAAACTAAAAATCCAGCTCAAAATGTAATAAAAAAATATTGCCTACATTAGCATGAAAGACCATTTAGATTTTTTTAACCAAATTTATTCATTACTTTTAAGAAACAGTCTCTTGCGCATTGCATTTCCTCTTCCACTGTCATGAATGTATTTTAAATGAGGCACAGCAATGTACACCACACATGCAAAAGTTTGTGTACTCCCGATATAATTTGCGATTTCAGCTACTTTGACATGTACCCATTGTGAACAAATCTGTACAATTGTAAGACAATTACAACCAGAGGATAATGCAAATGGGAAGATAGGAAACATCTGCACATTACACCAGATTTGCCATGCCAAGTGCAAGCTAGCCACTTTTAAAAGCCACCAGGCACTGGTTGTTTACTAGAGGAACTGTGCTCTGTATTGATTGGGTGGAGGGGGGGGTTCCTATTCAGAACTAAGCATCCAGCATCAGTGCCTGACCTCACTAAGGTTCTTGTGGCTGACTGCAAACAAATCCTCACCAAAATGTTTCACCATCTAGTGTAAAAGCCTTTCCAGAGGGGTCAAAGCCATTACCGACAAATTCAGCATTTCATTATTCCATACTCAAACCCTGACAAGTCTTTCAGTGTGGAGGTCAAGTGAGGTGAAAACTGTGCAGTGGGGGTTTGCTTGTGGGTTCTTCCCGTGTGTCCCTGTGGAGACATGACGTCGTGAGTGCAGGGCAGAGTGACAGTGCTATGGCTAGCTCTTCTCCGGTCTGTTCCTCTCTAGTGCTGCCCTGGGGGTGAACTCCAGTTTGTCCTTCAGACTGAGCACTTGTGTGCTGTCTCTGCCGACCAGCTCCTCCAGTTTTCTGTCCTCTCGTAGCTCTGCGATGCCCTTCTCTTCTCCGGGGGTCTTGGGTGTCCCTCGGATAAACCACTCCAGGTGATAGCCCACCGCTCCGACCACGAAGGCCACGGGGAAGGTCACGTAAGGCGCGTAAGTGCGCATGGCTGTCCACAACACTGGCCACATGGCTGTGCACCCCAATCTGCGCCAAAACAAGCGAGACATGGATGAGACACCGCAGTGAAATCTACAGGAATGTCTTAAGGGTCGCTGTTAAAAATACAGACTATCGACCTAGGGTTCGAGAACACAGTCGGAACCTTTACAGACTAAAGACAGTGTTTGGAGAAAAGCGTATCATCAACGTATTAACGACCTGGTGTTGTAACGTCATTTCACAGTTATACACTACTTTAATTGGGCAATTTTGCACGAAATTATAATCTATCATTTACACATTTTCCTTGTGCACCACACGGAAATAAACGCTTTTTATTTCACCAACACTGCTGCTTTTTTTACTCTCAATATTATGGTGTTACTGTCGACATTTCCACTGCCTCATTTTAACCCTAAAATATCAGATACATTCGATCCATTTTAACCGTCCAGTAGCTCCTAATGTTTTTAATCGTATGAAAACGTCTTACCTAACAGTCGTTACTTGGCTATGAACAGCAGTTATCCTGTGGGTTAACGTTAGCGTGTTGCTAACAGCTTGCTCGCTGTTATGTAGGAGAGTGGTGCTCTCACACTTATACACCCATTAGCGTTTAACACAACTGCAACACAAAGTCTGTGTTCTCTATATCATTAACTAATTACCTACTGCTTCTGGAGTTTAGATACCTCTCTCTCGCGAGGTCGAGTTCAGGAAGCACGTCTCGAAACTCCCTTCAAACCCTTGCGCAGCTCCATGACGCAACAATGACGTCTCATCCGCCCATTGGTTCACAGCGCCGCCACCTCAGCGACAACGCCCCACTTCATACGTGTAGAAGACCGTACTACAGCGCCCACTACAGCACTCGGAAACACACTTTAAATATACGAGGCACCTTTAATAAACACTCATTATAGGTATGAAGTAAAATGCATGAATTTATATACACCCTGCTAAAAATAAATTTATTAATTAAATAAATAAATAAATAAATAAAAATTAAAGGGAACCCTTAAACAACACAATGTAACTCCAAGTCAATCACACTTCTGTGAAATCAATCTGTCCAGTTAGGAAGCAACACTGATTGTGAATCAGTTTCACCTGCTGTTGTGTAAATGTAACGTGTAAAAATGAGAGACAATTAGCAAGACAACCCCTATAAAGGAGTTCTGCAGGTGGTGACCACAGACCAGTTTTCTGTTCTCATCCTTTCTGGCTGATGTTTTGGTCACTTTTGTATTTTGTCAGTGCAGGGTTATTGGCATTTGCCAGAGAACACCAAGATGGGCAGATTCGCCATTGGCTCCCTGTGCTCTTCACGGATAAGAGCAGGTTCATACTGAGCACATGTGACAGACATGACAGACATGAGTCTGCAGACGCCGTGGAGAACGTTCTGCTGCTTGCAACATCCTCCAGCACGACTGGTTTGGCAGTGGGTCAGTAATGGTGTGGGGAGGCATTTCTTTGGAGTGCCACACAGCCCTCCATGTGCTAGCCAGAGGTACCCTGACTGCCATTAGGTACCAGGATGTGATCCTCAAACCCATTGTTAGACCATATGCTAGTGCAGTGGGCCCTGGGTTCCTTCTGATGCATGACAATGCTAAGCCTCATGTGGCTGAAGTGTGTCAGCGGTTCCTGCATGATGAAGGCATTGATGCTATGTACTGGACACAATGTTACACCACAGACTGTCCAGGAGTTGACTGAGGCTTTAATCCAGGTCTGGGAGTAGATCCCTCAGGAGAACATCCGCCGCCTCATCAGGAGCATGCCCAGGTGTTGTAGGGAGGTCATACGGCATGTGGAGGCCACACACTACTGAGCCTCATTTTAACTTGTCTTGAGGAATTTCCACAGAAGTTGGATCAACCTGTAATTTGATTTTCCACTTTTATTTTGAGTATGATTTCAAATTCAGACCTCCATGGGATACATTTGATTTACATTAATCACTTATGTTATTTTGTTTTCAACACTTTTTAAATTTGAAAAGGATTTATTTATCTTTATTTGGAAAACAATCATTTCCAAAAGTTTGTAAATTGGTAAAAAAAGAAAAAAATCACCCAGGGATAAGTCTGGGCTGTAGGGTGAAGGACTCCTGGAATCAACCATCAAAAGTCACAGAAAATGTGATGCATGGTTTTGTAAATATACTTTGATACTCATAATAGTTTAATTTTTGTATTGATTGTAGAAATCCTAATAATCCAAATGATGTTCTCTATATATTACCCTAATAAAGCATCACTTCTTAGGACCATTATAAATTACCTGCAGGATTAGTAGAGTCTAATTATACAGGGAACATACTGAATGCTCCTTATACAGTCTATTCATTAGCCTTTCATTCATTTTACACATTTAGTGTGTGTAGGTCTATTCTGCTTATTTATGGCACTTTTCCACTGAATAGAACCTACATGACTCGACTTGGCACAACTCTTTTTTACGTAGTCTCTGGAACCTAGACAGTTGAATTTAGTTGTTCTTGCTAATGTGAAATACACTAATCATATTATGGAAGTACAATGTTTCCAGAGTTCCGTTTCAGTTGTTTTTAAGAGAAAATATAAAAAATATTTGGGACAAAAAAAAAATGTTCATTAAGTAAACCACCTCTAATTTAAAACAAGTAGTTACATTTTATTTATGGACAAAAATAATAGTAATAATTATTTGAAAGGTAAACAATTAATTTGGCACAAAGAAGAAAAATAACATTGGCCCTAACATTACAGAAAAGTCTGACATGTTTCAGGTGACACTCACCAAGATAAAATAAGAAAAGCAATGGCACTTCGTCAAGCTGCTCATACATCAACATACACTTAGCTCAGATATAAGCATATAAACACCCTGCCCACACTGGTTTTTAGGTTAATTGATCCCATTTGTTTTACATACGTAAAGGATCAGAATCTCTTGATGCAGATAAAATATAAAAGAATGCAGTTATTAAAAAAAAAAAAAAAAGTGACCATGATTTACGTGTCTTTTATACATTTCAATCAAGCTGTTAAATATGTCTCATCCTGCATGTACAATTTCTAGAAGTATTAATGTGATGTATTCTCATTTTAATTGCTGAAATACACTAAACAATCACTGAATCAGTAACACCTATCTTGTATTTACAGTCACTGTCCATTTTATCAGCTCCACTGACCATACAGGAGCACTTTGTAGCCCACCCGTTTCTCTGCATACTTCCTTAAACCCATTTCACCCTGACTTTCAATGGTCAAGACCCCCACAGGGCCACCATATACCATACAAGGTAGGTGTTCCTAAATCTTATGGTTGTTTGGCGTACATGTAATTTTTTTAGCATGCTCCCACAGCTTGCACTTTACATTAGTTGAAAAACAGGCTAAGCAATAACTTTGGACCTGTTCAAACTAGGGCCAATGGAAGGAGTGCAAATATACAAGACATTGGGTTGGTGAGGTAAGTTGCAGTGGAAGGCACTGGTGCAGGGGGTACACAGTGACAAACGGAATGCCATTAACAGCCAGTGGTCCTCTACCACTGAAGGAATCACTCTGCCATTGCATAAAATTCTAAATTCATAGAAATCTTCACATGAGCCGTGTGACAGCGCTGGACAGGAAGTCCTCATAGCTCATGCGTATGTTGCCTGTCATGCCTGTGTCCTTCTCACGGAAGGCTTGGGTCATGCTTTGAAGCTGGGTGCACACCTGGATGAAGCGGTCAAGCTGGAGGGCATTATTCATGCCACGGACAGAGTAGCGATTCACCACGTCCTGAATAAACTGAGGGCTCATGTTATAACCCAGCTGAGAGAGTGCTAAAGAAAGAAAGATACACAGGTTACAGTATGACTGCCAGAATGGTAATGGTTAATATATGAAATTGTACCTTTAGTCAAATAGCACTGTTACTTAGTCTAATATGACCTCAAGTTAGCCTCTAGAAGACTTTAAACAGCAACAATAACAATGATTTTGTTCAGCTTAGAGTTAGAGTTTTGTGTTAAATTATATCACATTGTGGCTTTTTTCCCTGTCTTTTTGTGTTGTTCCATTACACACATAGGAAATAAACATGTGTATCACAAATTATGTGTAATTGCAATAATTTTGTGGAAAAGGTTCAGGGGTGCCATCACTTTTCCGCCATGACAGTAAGAGATTCTCCAGAGAAAACATGATTCTTTATAAAAGATACACTCACTCACCACTTCATTCAGCAAAAATGCCTACTGCATATTTTATAAAGTGAACTACACTTCAAACAGATGAAAAACAACCTGTAATTGTAGAACTACAAATTTTACCTGTGAGGAAGAGAACCTGATGAAACACAGAATGAGGCAGGTGTACCTAATAAAGTGACCAGTGAGTGTACAAAGAGGTTACCCATGGAAACCTATCCAGAATCCACAAAGAACACCTCTAGGAACGGATGGGAATATGCATCAAATAAATGTAAAGAGAATAGGATTTTAAAAACCTTTTTCCTGTTTCACCTATTGTTTTTCTTTTGTCTTATCCTCTCACCTTGGTGCATTTCATTGCCGCTGATGGATCCTGAACGGTCACGGTCAAACTGGTTGAAGAGTGCCCGCCACTGCTGCAAGAACATCCATAACGCTGAGAAGCCAAATATATCCATTCGCCCAGATTTAGTTTTGTCAAACATATCTAAATAGAAAAAAATCAAAATAAAAAAATGTCTCAATTATCTTCTCAATTCCAGGTGCTGATGAGTTTTTACAATTTTTTTTACATTACTGAACCGTTCATACTCACCAATCTTATTTGATCTGTGAAAGCATCCACTGAGTAAGAATGAGAATTTTCAAAGTATAAGTCATTGAACTTACTGAGCATCATCATGCATGTTTCATCATTGAAGGCAGAGTTGTTGGAGTTTACAAGAGCCTGCTTCAGCTCCTTCAGGTTGATGTAGCCACTGTGATCGGTGTCAACAGACTGAAACCACTGATAGGCCTCGGGATTAACTCCTGGGGGGATGTTACCTGGAACACCAACATTATTTAAAACAGACTGTCAAAGAACACCAACAAAAGCTAGTTCTTGTTCTGAAATGATATTCCATCAAAGAGCTGAAATAGTATCACAGATGAGGAGCTCAGGAGTTGAACTGACTTAATAGATTAAAAGTCAAATAGTAAAATAAGTCAAAATATCTGGTTTCAGCTGCTATCCCTCTTTATTACGCCGAACACCTGGCTAAGTTAATAATAATAATAATATTTGGAGGTTCTAAAAGAAATTAAGCACTCAGTTGTCAGTGAAATTACAGTGGGTGCCCATGTTACATTTTGGCCCCAAGAGTTACATGGATGTGTCAGTTTAGGACAACCCCAGATGGGCTGAGTCCCCTTGGGGAAGGATAATGATTCTGTTTAAGAGCCATCCTGTGACTCAAACCCCACAGGGGCTGATATTACACACTACACACTGTATAAAAACTCCCACTTCCTCACACATGCACGCGTGCAGTCAAGCAGCATTAGCATGCCCATCACTCTAATTCCGCTACAGGCACAACCTGTACCAGATATGTATAAGCTGCAGCTGCCAAATTCCTGGACAGAAGTCACCAGTCATCTAGTGAGGGGCAGATGACACATCAGCAGTAAAAGGGGGATGAAGGACCTTCATAAATTTCTATTTTTTTATGATTTGTGCACAGCCTTCAGCCACTGCAAACATGACGGAGCAGCCGAGGCTCTGACTGTCATTTTGTGCCCATAACCTTGACGTTATAAGCCGGATCAGACCGGATCCACTGTCTGCCATGCCCAATGAACTAGAGGAAATTTTTGAAAATAGTGTAATCATCACAACAGAGTTTTATAAATCTAATTTTATGTTCAGGGGAAGGGAAAAAAAAAACACTTGAAACATGATTAAATTGCTGATGTAGCTACTGCCAACAATAAGCTGTTAGTGATCACATGCTGCTAGATATGGAAATTCCTGGATGAAATGCAGATACACTGGGATTAAACTTAAACACCCATTTTTACTACCTGGAATTTGCTGGCCATATGGTCCTCCAGAAGGCTGTCCATATCCTCCATAAGGGGCTCCTGGGGCTTGCCCCCCTCCATAAGGTCCTCCAGGAGGTCCACCACTTGGTCCAAACTGTCCACTGGTACCATAGGCACCATAAGGTGCTCCAGGTGCAGCCCCTCCATAATGTCCACCTGGTGGACCACCATAAGGGGATCCACGTGGAGCTGGACCCCCATATTGTCCTCCAACAGGACCGCCAGGAGGAACACTTCCTCCGTAGGGGGCACCTGGATGTTGCTGGGGAGGGTTTCTCCCTGGTCCTTGATATCCCTATAAAAAGGAACAAACAAATGCTTCATTTCAGTGGCACACAAGATGTGGCTCTCATTCATCAAAGCTGCATAAAGTCAAATTTAATCATACATTTTCAACACTCAACACTTCCAAATTTGGTGTATCCCATTGACTGAGCTCACATCGGGAAAAGACTGCATGGACATTTGAGAAATACACCCTAAATACTTAATATGCAGATAAATAATCAAAAACATCAAGACCAACTTTAATTGCAATAACAATGGTAAAACAAATGGTAAAAACAATGGTAAAAAAAAGTAACAAAAATAGTTATAATTTGTACACAGGGCTGTCAATCATGAAAAAGCACATGTATTAACCTTTTTCGTTTTACACCTAAATACATAAGTGTTCATATATTTGTATTGCATTTTTATTCAGTTGTATTTTTAATTCTTTAATGCTATATTTCCTCTGGCAAAGAAAACATGCCAAAAAAAAAATAATATAAATATATTTGTCCTTCTTTATCAAAGCCAACATAGTGTCTCACAGTACGTAGCTAGACTGATCTCCACTATATTTCTTTTTGAGAATAAGACCATGCTACTGAGCTGGCCACCTGAAAATAAACACTTCGTAAACACTGCACAAAGGTATATAACAACAAACAGGTCTTGTTGATGACAGAACTTTTTAAAGCAATCTTTAAAGTGACACAATTCTTGAGGCTTCTATAATTCTATTATTATTTGATTAATAAGCTAAAGAAAAATTAAATGGCGTACTGTAATATTCAGCAGCCACAGTCATTATTTGCAGTAATGCAGAATAAACCCCCTTAGCCTTATTTAATCCTCAAAACAACACCTCTAGCATCCAACGTCTAGGAGAGTCAGCTACAAACAATACAACCAAATGACTTATTTTTCACTGACCCTAAATGAGAAAGAGGAATACCATTACTAAAGAATAGTTCAGAACGAAAAAAACAGTCGAGTCAGATCAAGTAAACAACGCCTCCCTCAGCAGTGTATAACCTGGAAGTCCTGACTTTTTCATTTAGTGCTGAACTGTGATAGGGCAGAGCTAGCTATCACTACTTTAGTCTTTGCGGTATTTACCGTGTTGTAGCAAAATAAAGTCATTACTGAGCCAACGGGGTATAGTCAAAACATTAACTCTTAAACCCACCAACGGTAAACTGTATCCTTACACCATCACATCAGTTTAACACTTAATTCGTTTTACGTTGTGTGTTCTCGCTACATTAGCCTACATTAGCAAACACTCTAACCTTACACTGTCTACTTTTAGTTGAGTTCTCCGCATATGCTTGTTTTTAGATATAAGTATAACCCGCCCTTTACGCAATAAAATGCTAGTAAGAGTAGGTAATATTAAACGGTGGATTAAAAAAAAACCTCAAACAAATCCGAACCCGGAACCCGTCTACCTGTCCGTAGTAACTCATCCCCGCCGAGAGAACTTTGCTAAGCGTGCTATTCGCGGTTAAGACCCGCCTCTTGCCCCTGATTGGTCTGTTTTGCTGTCTGTCATGAAGTGAACTGATCATCTTCCTCGTATGACTGGCTAAATTAATGGAAACATGCTGACGCCCCAAACGGTGAGTCATTCTCACTAGACACGCCCTTCTATAAGGAAGCGTAATCAGGCTATACTCTCCCCACGTATTAATTATATTCTTTTATTAATGGTTATTCATAATGTCATGAACACCTTAAAATACTAAATTAACAAATGACATAAGCAAAACGGCAAGAGCTTACTATCTAACAACAGCGAGGTGTATGAATACTGATTTTACTCAGACCTTGCAGGTTTACTTTCTCAAATGGCTCTACTTCCTTTTTAGTGCACTTTGTGGGCCATAAAATTACGACTTCTGTACCCAAATATAATACGTCTAGCAGAGAGTCATTTGGGATTTAGCCATGTATGCACACATTGAAACCCCCCGGGGTTGAGGAGTCGAATCCCACTACGAGTGACTCACATCTAAAGTGTCCATAGATGAGAGTGAATGGACTGGGTGTTTTCCCGCCTTGCGCCCAGACTCCGGACCCAGAACTGGACCCAGCGGTTACAGACAACGAATGAATCATATATGTGTGTGTGTGTGGGTGTTGTATTGTTTATTTATTTTTAAATTCTAATGCTAACAACTCTTAGTGTGGACAAAGGTGTTATACTAAGACTAAAGATGCAATAAAAAAGATAACAGTAGGAAAAAATACTTTCAGATATCACGCAATGTCATTTATTCATATTTTACACATTATAAAATGATGCATATACACACACACAATCATATATACATACACACACACACAATACCACAATATTCTGCTGTTGCTGTGTAAACAAAATTTGTATCTCAATTTTTGACATATTTAACATACAGACTGACAGTGACAGTTTTGACATTCAATTATACTGAAGTAAACTTTTCAATTCTGACTGTGAACATTATACGGAATATTATAGGTTTAAATGATAAAAATAGTCTATACAGTTCTCATTTTATCAGGGCCTAGACACACACAATACAACAAAAGGTTATTAAAATATAAGAGTGGCTTTTTGTCTTCTGGTCAGTGATTTCAGTATTTTATTTTTGCAAATGTGTTTCTGAATGTAGTTTTAATGTTTTTCTTCTGTGTGTACACCAGAGGGCAGTAGGTGATTTAGCAAGTAGTAGTCACTGGAAATCCATAAAGAATATCTTACGTAACTGAGAAATGATTCATTTTTAATTATATTAAATTATAGTTATTTTCAGGTAAAAATATATATTTCCCTAACAAAATACAAGAGGCTGCCACGGAGGCCTTAATATTAGGTGATTCCTCATTTACAGATCCTCTTTAACAGACTGCAGCAAAGAGGCAACCATAATAAAACAGTCATGTAAAAACATAGTCCTTTAAGGTAAAACCAGTAATTCAGCGTTCTCTTGATTTAATTTATAGGAGTGTGTCATTTTGAAAGCACAATTTTATCTTGAATGCGAACATACTGCATAGTACTGTGTAAAGTCCAGAGATCACACTTCCATTATTTATTTCCCTGTCACAACAGCCATTAACACATTTAATTCCATTTTTTTCCAGACATATATATATATATATATCCAATTTATAAGTCATTGTTAACCCTTTGGAAAAAGGTTTTATTTGTTTTATGATTGGTCACAACAGTGACCTGTGGGATGATATGGTGCATATGCATTTAACATATTTGTCCATTGCAGTCATGTACATTCTTGTATACCCTAGCCTAGTTCATATCACATTTAAAACTTTCTCATTAGAAGGCCGCATTATTTCCACAAGAATGCTCTATTATATTCTAGTGTGAGTATTTAACACACTGAAAACCCTTATAAATACTGAAAGCAAATGGAATAGAACATCAAACATCAACATTGTTTCCTTTGTGCCACATGTATTTAAACATTCATTCATAGTCTGTAAACGCTTATCCAGTTCAGGGTCACGGTGGGTCCGGAGCCTACCCGGAATCGTTAGGATTAAGGCAGGAATACACCCTGGATGCCTTCTGCATGCCTTCTGTAGATAGTCATTTGGATCCAACGTAATTAGAATTTGACTCAAAGAGAATCTAAAAGAACAGACAGTGTAGGAAGTTTGGTAGGAGAAGAACTATATTTGTGTGTAAAAGTGTATTCTTAGATGCACTGTGTTATCCCACCGGTTACTATTGTTACCATGACCACAGTAAACAAAGTTGAGTAAATGAATATATATATATATTTACACTAGACACTTTAAATATTTTATGTTTCAAAAACAATTGTCCCCTCTTTACATGAACATACTCTGTTGACCTTTACTTTAGGAGCTTTGATACAACCATCGTGTTCTTGTGGTGCAGCCAGGACATAAACAGCTCTGGTCATGTGACAGTTTACTCTAAACATGTGACACTGCACATATTTCACTTTCTTATTTATATATGTGCTGGAAATGCACTGATATATATTTCAGGAACATATGTAAAAAAATACAAAATACAAAAATAAAAACATTTTATTGTGACTGATGGGATTAAATGTTAAGTTAGTCTTGGCTGAACCTCACAGGTGTTATTATCAACCTTCAACTGTGAGAGGAGCACTCACACATGATGTGAAGGTATCCATAACCCTGCAAGCGATGGGTTAAGTGCAGAAGACACATTTTGTTGTATGTTTTACAGCGACAAATATTTGCATATTATCCTTATTATTTTAAATAAAACAGGGAAAAAAGACATTTGAGTTTTATGGACCCATGGGAGAGATTCTTTGAACTGTGAGAAATAAAAAAGCAACCAACTTCAAAAACTGAATCTAAGGTGTGAAAAAAATATTGTTTCATTTTCTTTGATATAAGGAAAGCAAATGTTCTGAAATGAAGAGCAGTGAAATTAATGCAAAGATTGGACTGATTACATTCTGAAAAGTGTATTTAGTTTATTCTATTGTTAAATATGCTTTTTTCTTTCTTTTTTACTTGATACTAAAGAGTAAGTAAATTGTATTAATGGCCATGGTGGAGATTAATTTATGAAAATGTGGTCTTTGACCTTGTTGTACTGGGCATTGCACACTGAACCTTACGTTGTCCAGTTGTTGTCTTTTATGTAATAAAATGTCAAATGTTTTTAGACAAAGGCAGTCAGTTTAACAGGTCTCAGATGTGGCAGCCTTGTCCTCTTTCCTGAAGTTGCTGAGGTTCTGTGTGGAGGAGGCTGTTGGATCCACTCTGATGTACTGATACCTGGATCTAGGGATAACTTGGAGCTCATGTTGCTCAGCAGACTGCAGATGCCCTTGTTCCATCCGCTTAGAGAGAAATTTGTGCACGCGTTTACAGACCAGGTAGATCATCTCACAGGTACACATGAGGATGCACAAGGCTGAGGTGACTGCCATGAAGATCGTGAAGATCCTCTTTTCCGTTGGGCGGGTGATGAAGCAGTCTACTGTATTGGGGCATGGTTCCAAGTTGCATTTAATGAGACTGGGTAAGTTGTATCCATCATAGATGTAATATAGGAGATAGAGAAAGGCACTATCAATGCCTGCTTTGAATATCAGACTGATCAGGTAAGTGTACCACAAGCCTCCACGCTTCCTGCCTGGATTGGCATACAGTTTATTTCCATTATGCAATTGATTGTACTTCTCATTCTTCTGCTCTCTGAACTTCACATGTGCCACCACCAAAAGAGAAGGGCAAGTGACCATGATGAGCTGCAGGGCCCACAGCCGGATGTGAGAGATAGGGAACGTGTTGTCAAAGCAGACATTTTTGCAGCCAGGCTGGGCGGTGTTACAAATAAAATCTTTGGTGTCGTCGTTCCCCCACACTGGCTGAGCAGCCACCAGAAACACCAGCAGACGGAAGATGAAGACCACAGAGAGCCAGATGCGCCCAAAAACCGTTGAGTATTTACTCACGCCACCCAGCCAGACCTCCAGAGTCATCCAGTTCATCTTCACAGCTCAGATCACTCACCGCTGAGGCAGTTCCTACAGGATAAGAACAGAATCAGCTTAAATGATCCGTTTAAATATACTCTCCAGGCAAAAGAACAAACTCAGTAATCGATGCATCTGTGGTAAACACACACACTTCCTAAAGTGAGAGTTCCTATGACTTTGATATTTTGAAATAGGAAGAACGTATTGAAAAATAACATGTGCCCCAGGTTTGAATTTTTTCTACAGCTGATCAATTATTCAGCTCAATTATTCCTTTTGTAAAGGATACATTTTGACAACTGATTAAATTAATGCTCGGAGCAATTCTAACAGATGGTTTTTAATAGCCACTAAGTTCATTGTGAATCAAATTCAGAAAGCGAACTTAAGAAAACAAACCACTTTAGAAAATGAATGAATTTAGATAGGACAGCATAGTGGCACAACAGGTACAATGCCACCGTCACATAGCTCCAGGGCACCGGGTTTCTGGGTTGAATCCCACAACCCCATCCTAGTAAGGAGTTTGATGTTTTCTCCCCTTGTCTGGGGTTTCCTTCCACAATCCAAAGACACATGTTGGTAGGTGGACTGTCTGTGTGAAACAGGTGTGAGTTTGTGATGCCCTGTGATGAGTTGGCACCTTGGCCAGGGTGTGTATCTGCACTGCGACCCTGATTAGGGTTCCAGAATTTGAATTAATGAGTAAATAAATTAAGACACGTGTAATCCTATGTCACAGTAACTACAGTCATTTTACTTAATATTTAAATATACATTTAAATTAAAGACACATTTAAACTGTCCTCTGGGCTGTTAATGGGTGGGGCCAAACTACAGTAAATTGAATGGATGGAAAAAATATGACAATGTGTTTTACTTTATGACATCAGAAAAACTCATTTTTAAAAATTATTTAAAGCACAAAGAGTTCTGTTGTATCACTTCCATCAGAAACTTTTATCTTATTTTTTTTTGTCATTTTTCATTGTTTCCCAGAATTTGAAAACAACAAAAAAAATGAACTTTTAACTAGTCCTGGGACGTTTCCTTTTTGGAGAAGCCAGAATTTTGTCCGTCAGTGACTCTATAGCTCTTATAGACCAGAGAGTGACAGTGAACCGCGTTGTCCTCCTACATTAAAGTTTTTCTATGATTTGGGCCCTGTAAAGAAATAATGTGGGAGTTCAATTAATGTTATTCAAGCACTGGTTTAATGCTGAGAGCTGATGAAGGCTGTTTACAACAGCAAATGATCTCTGTATCTCTCATTAGGTTTTTCTTCAGTTGTGACATTGAACAAACAAATAACACAATGCAAGCAGCCCAAGGGGACTCCCGTTACTGAGAAATCCACTCTCTTACAAGAACAATTAACTCAAAAGTGAAAGCAAACTGAAGATTAAAGAGATGGTGCCATGAAAAAGTTCTGATTCTGGTGTAATTCATTATGGTATCTTTTACTGATTATCTCCTCTTTCCTGTGATGATCATTTCCTCATTCAAAGATCTGACTTGGATTAGAGTTCTCTAATAGTGTTGGGTCTAAAGAAAAAGTAATAAGAAATGCAATGCTATTCTATTTATTGGGACTTTAACTCTTATTTATTCATTTCAAGTCATTTTTGTAAGAAAGGAGTTTAAAAGAACTCTGAACTGAGATGTAAACTCTACATGCTGTATCCCAGCTGGATTTATCAAAGCCTTGTAGCCTCCAGGGCTCTCTCTCTCTCCCTTTCACACACACACACATACAGGCGCTATGCACACTGGATAAGTCCACTATCACTCTGTGCAGGATTTTAAGATGTAATCATTGCTCACTGAACATGATACAATTGCATTGTCTCTATGTTTTTTGCAAATTGATGAAATTTGCCGGTGTAGGAGGTGCTTCCTTAATCCCAAAGGAGGGAATTCATCTTTATCTAATGTTCTATTACTTGACAGCAAAATTAGCCCCTGCTACAGTGTAACTTCTGTCTCTGAGCAGGTTTTTGTACCTTTGTGGTGTTGGTGCACCAAAACAAATTCATTTGTGATTATGAAGATGAAGATACAAATTAAAGGGAAGATAAAAAATACCTCAGTGCCATTGGGTCCCAAGAAAAAATGTCCTCTACACATTGTTGTTGACTTAATGTCATTTTATTGTGTGTCGTGCGGGCCAGAGGCAGATAAGCAATGCTCAAATCTATTTTCTTTATTTTCTCTGTTTTTAAGATGCTAGTCACATTTTTAATATATTTTATTATGTTTGATTTATATACACGGGGGCCAATTAAAATATTCTATAAGCATACAGAGTATAGAGTGACTCTTCTTTGTCTGTATTAGTGTTGTCACTTCATTTCCCAGTGGCTGTGACAGAACAGGAAGAGAGGATTGAGGGAGGATCTGCTTCTCTGTATTTGTGCCTGGTTTTTGCTTGTCATCAGCTCTGCTCTTAGTATTCACAGTTCAGTCTCTGTGCTTCTATGAGTGTCCATCAGTGGGCTGCTGGACATTATGTGCTCACTACTTTCCAATGAGCTGACTTTGGAGAAGAATTTAAGGTGTTTACTTTGACATGGCGGAAGGCTTTCGGAGGAAAATTTCTTTTTAAGGCAGTGACAGAAACAAGTGTGGTATTCTGTGTGTGTTGTGACTGCAGGTCTGGACTCGCCTGCTGAAAGACTTTCTTTTGATGCACTGGAACTGTTTCAGATTTCACAAAAGCAGCCGTCATGAATGTTTTCCTAACATTACCATGGATTAAATCCCAACTAAGCCAAGACTCCACCTGTCCTGACATTCAAGCATTGGTCTCTGTTATTTCACCATAAAGCAAACAGTAAGAAGCATTGACTAATACTTATTAAGTAATCAGGTTTCTTTTTTAGTCTTTGTCAGTATTTTTTTAAATGTAAAAACGTATGTAAAATACTGTATTCTTCATGTAAACTAAAGTTTGCTTTACATTTATGGCAACTGGCAGAAACGCTTTTGAAGTTCCACTTTCAATTTGTCACAAATGTAGATCTATGTACTGTTAGGAGTTTTGGGCCCAATATTGTTGTAGGGTAGTGTCTGTATGGGCTGGGTATGGGCCGGTCTTCTGCACAGATGACACTGGTGTTATCCACTAACCATTTAGAAAAATTATACAAAATTATTTTACAAACCTTGTTACTACACAAAGTACGTTTTCTAGGTTGAACTTACACAATTTTTTATAGATTACCACCTCTGTATGAGGTACGTACACCTTCCTGCTGTAACCCACGGGCTGTAGGGCTGTAAATAATAACATTGCCCTCTCACATTCAACGGGCCTCAACATAGCAACACGTCTATGACTCCATTATCGAGCAAAACACACTCAAAAGCAAAAGTCATCATCATTTTTAAATCTGATAAATCTCAAATATATGTGAGTCCTACCTTCCTGAGTCTCTAGAGATTCTGTTTGCATCAGAAATTAGAAAGTGGAGATCATGAAACACCAGTGTTGGTTAGCAATCCAGACTATCAAGACAGAGATATCAAAGCTTCCTGAGAAAGGCATTCTACCTCTCACCACAGGTGGGTGGAGACCTCCTGTTAGAGCCAGTTAGACAACCTGAAAAAAACAACTCCTTGACACATTAATCTACGTCAGCAACAGTATTTGGAAACAGACCTAATGAAAACCTAGGCCATTTTACTGTAAATTGTTTTTAAAAGTCTACCGATCTATTTCAACATATTAGCAAATAAAAAATAAATATATATATATTCAACTAAAATTTGAAAAAAAAAAAAAACACTGTTTGCAAAACCTCAGTAATACTCACAGCTGGTTTACACCGGCATTTTTAGACTACGGAAAAGAGTTGAACTAGCATTAATCCATTACTGTCCCAACCACCACACTAGCTGTACTAGCAAATGCAATATATCTTCCATATATGAAACTACATTTCTTTAGCCCAATTCATTTACCTCATACCTCACAGTAGACAGTGTTCTCATATGACCCTTAGTCACTGCATGTGAACTTAGTTAAAATATTAAAATGACTAACAAAGTTTAATCCTGTGTTTCCTGTCTGATCAGATTTGATCCTGAACGCATTTTCAGTTTGAAAAGCACAATACAGTAAGACTGTACATCTGTGAAGAGTTCATTTACTGCAAACTTGACTTTGATGTTGGGGTCTGGGCTCTGTTCAATTGGTCCATTATTCTGAGATCATTAGCAGCTTTTCATTTGATCTGTAAGTCTACACTTCCTTTCAGACCCTCAATATTGTGTCATTTCAGAGTGGATGGGTGAATAGAAACACCTGTTTAGTTTTTCAGGTCTGAGGCAGGTGTGGAGTTTGAATTTCTCCTGATTCTTAAAGCTGAAAGCTTTAGGTACAAAGCTTTATCTGATGGCGATGCTGTTTATCTAAGCATGGTTTGTTTAGTGCCTCATCTACAACTTTTGAAAAGGCTCTGGTTTTCATTTCATTTGAAATGCAACTTATGCAAGTTGTTTCCCTTCTATCTAATCTCCTCAGTAATAAACGTTTTGACTTGTGAACACTGGAGTTAGAATGCACTTATGGTAAGTCACAACATTTGTCATTTAAATGCAGAATTTTTAAGAATCTTCAAATTTGTGCAAACTCTGTGTGTGTGCTCAGATGACTGCATGTTCCAACTAAAGAGATCCTGGTAATATGATGCAGATTTGATTAATCACATTAACCTTGACAGCTAGTGAACACCAAAGACTGGTTTTGGAAGTGATTGTATATGAGGTCGTCAGGTAGGTGGACTACAGGGAGATGCCAAACAAAAGATCTGAATAGAGAGAGAGAGAGAGAGAGAGAGAGAGAGAGAGAGAGAGAGAGAGAGAGAGAGAGATTCAATCTTTTAGAATTCCAGTTGAATGATAAAAGCAACCACCAAAAGTCAAAGATCAGGGGTGAAATATGAAGGTATGCATGTGTTTTCTTGTCATTCCCACATGCAGGGAGAAAGTGAAAGAATCATGAGAGAAGGGATAGATAAAAAAAATAGAGAGTCAAGGACATGACTCAGACTTCAAAGAGTACTAAGCACAATATCACTGAAGGCCATGAGGGTAAGGACAGGTGAGAGGACAGAGCATTTTGTGTTTACACTGCATCACTTTCTACCTCAGGCTGGAGGTACCATGGTTACAGTGTTATGTGTGTATGTGAGTGTGTGTGTGTGTGTGTGTGTGTGTGTGTGTGTGTGTGTGGACTAACAATAATTTTGTTCCACTGAGTTTTTTAGGGAATACCTGGAGGCATTTTCACCTCACTGTAACAATGAGTTGCCCCACATTGCCACACTGTTGTACCATACACTGTTGTCACTTTGTACCATAAAGCCATAACATTAAAACCACCAAGTTACTTCATTGTCCATTTTATGAACTCCATTGATCATACAGAAGCACTTTGTAGTTCTCTAATTACAGACTGTAGCCAATCCGTTTCTCTGCATATGATATGATATGATATGAGTGGTGGATCATGTTCCAGAGTGTAGCGACCCTGATGTGGTTGTGGTGTGGTAGTGTGTGCTGCGCTGGTACAAGTGGATCAGACTGCCTACTACTGTGTGCACTATATTACTATACACACTGCCAATCAGCAACAAGTATGGGATGTTCAATTATGGCCCCTGCTGTTTTGAAATAATGCTGGTGTGTGTGTTTTACTCTTTGTGTTTGCTAGTCCACTGGTGTATGTGTTTTTCCCATACAGGAAAACATGGTGAAGAAAGTAAGCAAACCAACCAACCAACCAACAAACAAACAAAATGTTACTAAATACAAACATATGTATGAATGGTAGTCTGTGACTTTTGCACAATAATGTTATGTATTAATATAATTTAGATAGAATGTGTAAGACTTGTGTTAAGCAGAGCGTTTGGAATAATCTCTTAATATGCATTCATAAAGGTTCTTATTATTGTAAAAAAAAAATGGGCATGGCTCGGTGACTTCATGCAGCTCTGCTGTCTCTCTGTCCTCTTAGTTCCTACTGTAGTCGTGGGCCTCAAAAGTTTTACCAAATAAAAAGAGAAGAAGAAGAAGAAGTGCCAGTAGAATTAAGATTCTGAAGGGCATACCGCTATTAAACATGCCTTCAACTGTGTCATTATGAGGGATGATGGCCTCTGTGCAGAGAAACGAAGAAAAATCCAATCATGCGTCTCCGTTCATGTCACCAGGGCTCCACTAGAGAGAGCTGGAGATCCACTCTCCTCCCTGTGGTCCTTCCTGTAAAGAGAACTGACCGCCACTGCAGCTGTGACCCATGGAAACTGCAGAGCAATGTGAGTGTGGAAGAGGAGGCGTCTCTAATGGGAAACTCTGCTGAATAGCTACAGCACTGAGCACTCAGTAAGCAAGTTGTGGCATGCAATGTATGCCATACTGTTGCCTTTTGGAAAACACAGTTGATTCTTCCTTAAAATACACCATTCCCTGAGGTCAGCATAACCCGTAGAACCTGAAGCAAGTGGGGAAGGAGGGAAAAAAGTAAAGAAACACCTCATACAAAATGAATGATCCAGAGGAGCCACCAAGATGAACTACAGGAAGCTGAATGGAGATGGAAAAAGTCTTCGCTTCTTGCCAAAATGAGCATGCATTGACTATACAAGAGAAAGCAAAAGGGCCACCATTTCACAGAGGAAAAGAAAAAGTCATAAAATAATAAATATACTCTTTATATTCGTCAACTCCAATTCCACCACCCAGACATTTCCCTCAATAACAGAACACTACCAAAGTTTGAAGAGCGAACTCAATCACCAATGGTGGGATTTGAGTTGGGATAGTCCATACTTAGAGTGGCCCACTGAGTCACATCACAACAACTTTTATGAAAGCAAACAAAATCTGAGAACACAACACCATTAAGAGAGAACACAATGCAAATACAACCTAGAGAACAGAACTACAAATATGAAAACAAAACTACAGTTGTGTGAACAGAAAAACAAATGTAAGAATAGTAATACAAATATGGAAACAGATCTACTAGTGCAGGTCAGCATGGTGGCACAACAGGAAGTGTCTCTGTCACACAGCTCCAGAGTCCTGGGGTTGTGGATCCGAGCCCCACTCTAGGTGAACGCCTGTGAGAAGTTTGGTGTGTACTCCCTGTGTCCACGTGGGTTTCCTCTGTGTGCTCTGGGTTCCTTCCACAGTTCAAAATCACAGGAGGTGGTTTGGTTACTCAGTAGTATCCATAAGCATGAGTGTGTGCGTGTATAGTTCCCTTCCAGGGTGTTTTCTTGCCTTGCGCCTAGTGATTCTGGTTAGGCTCTGGACCTACCATGACCCTGAACGAGATAAGCGGTTACAGACATTAAATACAACACACATACAAATACTGATGTCCATCCATTATCTGTAACCGCTTATCCAATTTTAGGGTCGCGGGGGGTCCAGAGCCTACCTGGAATCATTGGGCGCAAGGCGGGAATACACCCTGGAGGGGACGCCAGTCCTTCACAGGGCAACACAGACACACACACATTCACACCTACGGACACTTTCGAGTCGCCAATCCACCTGCAACGTGTGTTTTTGGACTGTGGGAGGAAACCGGAGCACCCGGAGGAAACCCACGCAGACACGGGGAGAACATACCAACTCCTCACAGACAGTCACGCGGAGCTGGAATCGAACCCACAACCTCCAGGCCCCTGGAGCTGTGTGACTGCGCCACCGTGCCGCCCTCAAATACTGATGTATAAAATACAAACATGAAAACAGAACTACAAGAGCGAGAACAAAAATACAACTGTGAGAACAGAACTACAAACATGAAAGCCGAAATTCAAACATGAGAACGGAACTACAAATGTGAAATATCTACAAAAATTAGAACAGAAAAGCAAATGCAAGTACTGTGTTGAAATACAAACAGGAGATTAGAACTACAAAAAATATCACATAATTAGTGAAGACAAAATACAATGCTGTGCAATGTAATGCAGACTTGGTCTTGGTCTTCAGCTACAACTTCAGCTACAACCAAAATCATACCTTTTTGAGATACTGACCACCGAAGGCCACACAGTGAAAGAGGGTAAACAAATTATGCAAAGCAACAGATCCTACATCTTTAAATGTAAAACTAAAGAGTGCTACTTTAAGGTCATTGAAACTGAGAGAATAAATGTAGAAATAATGAGGTAGTCATAATGTTATAGCTCATTGGTGTATTCCCATTCATAAACACATATCGGAATCCTAATAAGGAACACTTTGTTGAAAATAAGTGATCCAGAGGCAGCTCCACATGTGCACTTTCTCAGAATGGTGTGAGAGAGTGAGTGATGGGGATTTAAGGTCTTCAGAAAACTTGCTCTGGTCTGAGGAGTCAAACTAAAAGGTTGAGAGAAGGATTTAACAGTCAAGACCTGTGCCCCTCAATGCCAGGGGAAAGCTGGGGCTGTATCAAGGGAAGAAGAAAAGGAGAGTTGTCAGCTAGCGGATGTGCCTGGCTGCTTGGGAGTGCAGATGTGTCCTGCCTCGTGGATGAGTTGAGTTCCAGATGTCATACCGGGCAACCAAGTCTCGGCAACAGTGAAGGTCCCGAATTCTTCTGACAAAATCCCTACCTTTCTTATGTGGCAGGTTGTGTCTATGACTTCTTTATCAGAATAAATTACTTTTGTGTGTGTGTGTGTGTGTGTGCACGTGCTATGTAGGGCTGTGACTGCTGTGGCTGTATAATGGCTCTGCTGTATAGATGACCTCCAGTAAGGTTGCTCTGAGCTCTGTTCTTACTGTCCAAGAATTCCAGCCAGTTGAATTAATTTATGATGGATAACCACATGCTGTACATTGCTACAATTCATTTAAACAATGCCCTCCAAATGTCTTGGAATTCATTGTGGAGATTAGCAAAAAAAAAAGAAAAAGAAAAAAAAAGAAAAAAAACAACCCTTTGTTCTTTATCAGATTTCTCTTGCATAGAAAATAAAAGTGAAACACAAAGATACAAAGAGCTAACTTTTCACAATGAAAGTAGCTCATTACTGAAGGGCAGTGTTCATAAAGCTACAGCAGGGGCCACGAATAGGTGGCTCACGGTCTGAGTCTGGACCCAGACACTGTCCTATCCGACCTGGACTTGTAACTGTTAAGTGATATTTAATTTTTAGTGTTTTAAGTGGTGTGACTTAAAAAAAAAAACTCTTCTAGTCATTACAGTTCAGGTTTAGCGCTCCAGGAAATTACCAGACTAACCGCATGTGTTTCTGCATATCACGTGAGGTTACTCAGCTGATCAGATCTGTGCATTATAATTAGCACTGTGACGTGAATGAGTGGCACACAGAGGGAGGGCTCCAGACACCATTGTTCTGGGGTCAATAAAAATAGCCCAAGGGACGTGATAAAAGCTCTTTGGGACTCTTTCAGGACGGCAGAGTTGTGTGAGTTAAAACCGGAAACTACAGGAACAATTACGGGTTGAATTTCTCATATATCGCTGAACATGGATTCTAGTCCTTCAGCATAAAGAGCCAATGAGCTTGCTGTTAATGGGTAAAGTCCCGCCCTCCAACCAATCAGATTGCTGGTTATGTAAAGTAGTAAGTCAACTGCAGCTACAAGTCATTAGGGACTTTATTTACATATGCATTTTTTTTCAAAATAATATTTTTATTTGTAAATTTTACGTGAAATGAGAAAATGACATCTTATTTAGAGTATTTGTTATTATAGTGTTTATAAATTTTGTTGAAATATACTGAAATGCATTTGAAAGGGTAATTTGATTTGAAATGTTATAACTACAAAGCTACTTCTATATGCAGGAAATGGCACTGATCATAATCCAGGGTATCATTATGTTACAGACCTTTTCTCTAACTGAACCGTGATGAATATAATTTTAATTAATTACCCCTGAGCTACAGTATACAACACATACATTAGCTTTTAATGGCTACAGATATACAACTAAATAAAAGTTTATAAGGCCAACTCCAACAGTCAGACCTCATAATGTTTGCAGATGGGATGTATGTGTAACTAAAACTCCCATCTGCATTATGAATGCTGACAACTGACAAATCTTTTCCTAATTTCCAAAAAAAAAAAAAGGTTTAGCCTTCATACATGCATATGTTGTTCTACGTCAGTTGCCATAAAGACCTTATGCAGATATAGTGTAGCCTCAGTACTGCCCTTAAAATTTTAATCATGCAGTACGAAACTAAAAATTCATAACATATGAAAAAAACAATCCTAGCATCTAGTATGTTCATGTCTTAACTTCCTGCTAGAGACATATTTTCTATCCATGATTTCCTAGCAAGATTGTCTAG
Source organism: Hoplias malabaricus (assembly GCF_029633855.1). Classification (NCBI taxonomy): domain Eukaryota; kingdom Metazoa; phylum Chordata; class Actinopteri; order Characiformes; family Erythrinidae; genus Hoplias; species Hoplias malabaricus. Next base: position 35,146,303 of record NC_089805.1, on the reverse strand, counting down.
GCCTTTAGAAGTAAAACAGGGCTAAAACTCCACAGGTCCACCACCATACTTGCAACCATGTTTTGTGTTTGTTGCCATTACTTTGTATTGGATGACCATAGAATGCAGTTCTGATGTTAGTTTTAGAGATGTTAAGTGACCTCTCATTTAGTGCTTGACATGAGTATTCGGCTATTCATATATTCATTCTAGGGTAGGTATTTGGTTTTTAAGATACGTTCTGAGATTCACCCAGATCCTGAGATTAAGACTTTTTGTTGTAATTTTCTTGGATGAATGCAGGCTTTTGACAAAGGCAAACTTTCACTCCATCTATAGTCAGGCTCTACAGTGCAAAAAAAATAAAATAGTCTTCTCTGCTTCAGGAACCCCCACTCCACTCATATTCAGGCTCATCATTATTAAAAATCCTTGCACGAATGAAGTTTAAACAGCCTACTTACAATGAAGAGTGGTGACGGCACAGTTCATTTTGTCAGCTTTGTAACTAGAATTAGATCACTTCCTCAAAGCTCTGGTTAACCCAGTCATACACTCTACCCTTAGGGGCTCAAAATATGCTGGTGTTGCCAAGCGAGGTTAGTGAAGGGAGCAGATTGAGATTTTAAAGAGGGTGTTGGATGCATTCTTCTGAATATTCAACTACTAATATATTTGTTGATTTGGATTAAACCCAATATTGTTCATTTTGTAAATTCTCTCACTTGTAAATGCCATTTTCCTCCTTTAATTTCTAAACATATGACATGTGTGGGAAGTTTCCGAGGTGGATGAGCCAGCAGCCGAAGGGCTCTTGGCATTACTGAGCTGTTTTCCTGCTGTTGAGTTTTGTCTGAACCCCAGATTGCTCCAGGGGTCCTATATGGAAGCTCACCCTCACACTAAGATGCCAGGCTCGCTCCCAAGCGTTTACTCTGGGTTTTTGTGTTTCAAATCAATAGTTTTGTTACAAAAAAATTAAATCTCTGTAGTATTGAAAGAAAATTCCCAACATTTCACTCCAAAAAATGGGAGTCCAATCTCACATTATGAGATTTTGAGTATGAATATTTTGTTAGTTACATAATTCTAGACAAATTTCCTTGTTTTAAGTGAAATTTTGCTTGCTATAAGCTTTATTTCTTACAAATGTACCTGACACAATGACTTAAAACATGCACATAAAAAATGCAATATATTGAATGCTAGAAAAAGCAGGTTAATGATGGTATTTCATAAAACTAAGTATATACATGGATTACTTTTCAATGATTGTGTAATGGTTATTCTCATATGTGATGTAGTACTCTCTTGTATTTTGTTGTCCATGAGAAATACAAAGTGATAACTCTAATTCAAACTAGTCCAATACACAGCACTGTAGTATGAACCATGCTTGCGTATTTTCACAAAGTGCTACGTTGTCTACTTAAGAAAAAAGCAATACTCCATTCATCTAAAAGGCTCTAAATAAAAAATATGAATATTCACACAGCAACAAAGGATTATACTGCAATCCCAACCTCTTCTCATGCCATTAAATTAGCATTTCGTTCCCTCATTTGGAGCAATTTGAACAAATTTCTTAATCTTATGTTAATTCCTGAGTAGGCGAGACACAACCACAAATCATTTTGGTTTTCCTTGGGGTTTTTAAAAGTCTGAGCTTTGAGAAAGATGAAGTGTTTTTATACGGTTTGGAGAAACATCTGTCCAATTTCTGCCAGTATTCACACATGATGTTGCTATGGGAATCTGAGAAGCTGATCCTGTTTAAATAGTCTGTACATTTCTTCCTCTCCCTCACATTCCACTCTCCCTTTTTCTCTCTCTCTCTCTCTCTCTCTCTCTCTCTCTCTCTCTGTACAGATTTTGCTAGTTCATTTTATTAGATTAATGTATTGTTATTCTTTACATTCAGCTATCGATGATTAAAATTTCCAACCAATAAAGTCTAAGAAATATCAACATTTTGCAATTGACTGTTATCAAAAGACTTTTTATTTGTGGCCTATTTGTGTGCGGTTTGTATAATCTGAATACAAAAGGGCAGTTCTGGACACTGACAATGATTTTTTATGTATTATCTCCTGCGATATGCACAAAATACAAGAGCTCAGGGCTGGAAACATAAAGGCATGAAGGACATTACTCTTTCACATTGCACACAGAGTGTCTGATCACTCACTCCATGCAATAGTTCGGAAAAGCCCCATAATGCACCTCATTTCCAATGGCAGTATGATTCAGTGTGCCGTTCCAAAAGGACAAAACTGTATTATGTTCCTGGCAATTGCAAAACCAAGCATACTGTCAGAGAGCAGGCGATGGTGTATGACAAAGATGATCAGATGTAATTTGTTCAGAGTCAAGGTACTAAAAGGTCTTGTGGAGACCATTGTCTGCAGTCCATGGCAATGAGGACATCCATAACAAATGTACAGTTGGATTGTACTAGTGATATAGACATTGCCTACTTTATCAGTAGCTCTTTCATTAAGTCAATCCATGTTCAACACAGCAAAATTTCATACACGATTCATTATTCTATATTCTGCATTTACCCTGCATTAGCCTTCAGTAGGGTTTCACAAAGGCTCCTGATTGTTTTAAATGAATTATGGGGTTTGATTGGATAAGATGCTGTAAGTGCTAACATAATAAACCACAAAGCATCAGGCTTGTGATTTGGTAAGTACAATGTGCAGTGCATGCACATGCACACACATACACACCATTTTACACACACACTAACACGCTCAAAACACAGAGGTCCATTAACCCTCAATAATTAAGCTATGCAGTCAATCTCACCCATCACAGAGCAGTGCAGATGTTTATGATTAGCTGCATTAAGACAATAACAAGGGCCAGTTCTAAAGCCTCTCCCACTTTCCAAAGCCTAATTGGGTTGTATAAAGTGATGGGTCGACACATCATTTAAACAGCCCCTTGCCACTGTTTTTCTCAAGGTTGTCTATGAGTGAAGTTAAAAGAGAGCAGACCCTTAAAAACAAAGGCTTTTATGATCTTGAAAAACATTAAAGGTTTCCTAACAGCCTTTTAATATGTGGCTCTTTTTAAACCATTTTTATTGATAATTGTAGAAGTAATAATATTTTTTTAAATCTGCTTTTCCTAAAATTAATTTAAACAGAAACACTACGATTACATAAAAAAACAATAATTTTTTAAAAATAAAATTCAGAATATGTTTCTTCACAGTTTGATGCTCTCCAGTCTATTCATGGAAGAAACTAGTCTAATGTGTTTTACAAAGCCCCAGTGTCAGTAAACGAGTAAAAAAACAAAGTGGCTTGGTCAGACATGATAGGTTTATCCTCTCTCTCTCTGCTCACAGCAGAGAAACACTAAAGAGCCCTCCAAACATTGAAAATTATGAAAAGAGACGAGGATATTGCTTTATTCCTGCTCCATGGGTGGTTCATACTGACTTACTTTTGCTGTTTCCAATTACTTAGGTCACTAAATTTTGGAGGCTGCTAACTGCATGACAGTAAACACAGCGTAAATGCTACAAAAATAAACAACACAAGTTACAAACGGGTAATTCCAAAATTGAATACAATTTTAAATACATGTTAAACTTCAGCCACATATAAACTACAGTAATTTTTCTCCTTGAATATTGCATTTCACGTTAAAATATATGGAGCTTCTGAATGTAAACAAACCAGACAGAACTGCAGATCCTCACAGTTGTAGATGTTCTCTTTAAATGTTCAGTGTCTTTTCTGGAAAATGTAAAATCAAATAAAGAACAAATCAGGAATTCTAATTTTCAATCTTGTATCTGCTTTGGCTCAGATCTGATCAGAGCGTAATGCTTATATCAAGTCATTACATGAGACCTGATGCTCACCAGCAAATAGATCACTAGCATTTGGGGAACAACTAGACTCTGTATGTTGCCAGGTAACTGTGTCTTCTTTGTTGCTTTCGACAGGGATATTGTGTTAGCCAGTTTCAGGGTCAAGAGTCTATACCAGGTGAGACTAAATAGTGGATTGTATCACTGTGGAAGCCAACATACCTACATAATTGAATACCAAATTCCCACATGTAGACGTAATATGATCCACTAGGGGGCAGCCCCATTGTGTGATAGAAATGCAAGTGAAAGGAGGAGAAAATGGAGGAACAGCTTGAATAATTACGTTGTTGAGGCAAGTCAGTGGTTTCAGGTACATTTCAGCCAGATTGTGTCTTGTTTTTTGTTTTCTGGACTGCAGCATATAAACTCTGGCTACTTCTATGAGAGTGGACATCTGCTCTAGTTGTGAGTGGTCATTACCAGTTTATCTTTACACCGGGTCACACGGGGTCATCATAAGATTTGTTACATTTACTGTGAAATGTTGCCTGCCTCAAACATTTGAAAAAAAAAAGGATAGAGTCTGTGTGATGCCTCTACCACACATTAAATGAACTCTAGGTCTACCCCTCTTAAAATTCCCCCTTAACGGCCACTGCCTGAAAGAAGTGGAAATAACTTGGATTAAAAGAGAGAGGGAGAAGAATAACAATAACAAATACTTTTCCTTCTCCTCTAACCCAACAGATACAGTACTTTCTAATAGGATCTAGTAAGAGTGGGTGAGAGATGTGCGGAACTAATGTGGCCTAAGGAAGCTTGTGATAAGGTGTCGGAAGAAACAGTGACCTCTGGACACAGTAGCCTAGCACTGAAGATATTAACTCAGCTTATATCCAGCCATCGTTCTGACATCAGATTGAAGACATTGCAGTACTTGATTTAATATTTGCTCTAATGTCATTTACCCCGATGATATCTGTCCTCCACAAGTTTGACCTACTGTAACTCTGTAGCTACTGACATTGTGCACAGTTTGGCAGAATTCACAGATCAACATTATAATGTAAGCCAGTGGTTTATAATTCAGACTGGTAACAAGGTGAATTTGTATACATGTAGACTAAAACACTATGTCTAATATTCATACACGGTGTATAACATTTGTAAATTAGTGAATCTGTAAACTTGTAAATTGTGGCCTAATTATATGTGTATATTGTAATGTATATTCATGTTAATTTCTGGCTACCCAGCCTTAAAACATCAATTAAACCTAACCATGTCACTGAACCTAAACCTAAACTTAAACCCAATTCCAAACCTTACCTTTACCTTGACCCTAAAAGTAATCATAAACCTAACTCTATGCTCCAAAACATTAGAGATGTGCTTGTTTTGTGCTATCCTTTATCTTAACCTTAAACCTAAAGCTAACCTTAACCCTTAACTGTAAGCCTAACTAAGCTTCAGAGAGTCAGAAAGCCACAATTCTGTAGCTCATCTTTTATGTACATAGCAGAGTGTGAGGGGATTAAAAAAAATTGGGCCACCAGTAGCAAACGGCACCAATATCAAGTGCTACTCCTACAGTTAAAGTTTTAAGAATTGAGGAATACAATGGAAAAATGGGTAACACTTTACAATACGGGTGCACAAATAAGCATATATTAATACGTCATGAATTATCTCCTCATAGTATATTAATACATACATTAATGCTTAATATATCAGGAAGTAACAAAGTATATACATTAATGACCACATTACTCATACATAAATCGCCATTAGCAAGGGTAAACATTAAATATCAACATCTTGTTAAATCAATCTCTTAATTAATACTATGACTTGCCTTATTTATTAACACCCTTTACATATTGGATGTATTTGGATACTGTGTGTTACATATCTTTGTGCATTGATGTAGGCAAAATTATAGGCAGGGACATAAACAGTGATTAAGTGATTATTATGAGTTTATTACGAGTTTTGTAATTACTTATATAAAGTCACTTGACTTTAGGGTTGTTATTGGCCACAATAATTAATTAAATAATTAAATTAACCCACAAAGGTGTTAATTAATAAGGCAAGTCATAGTGTTAATTAAGAGATTGAATTAACAAGATGTTGATACTTAATGTTTACCCTTGCTAATGGCGATTTATGTATGAGTAATGTGGTCATTAATGTATATCCTCTTTTACTTCCTGATATATTAAGCATTAATGTATGTATTAATATACAATGAGGAGATAATTCATGACATATTAATATATGCTTATTTGTGCACCCGTATTGTAAAGTGTTACCGAAAAATGTTACAAATATCTGGAGTGATATTTTCAGTATATGTCATAATTATTGGAGATCAACTGGTCTGTGTATGTCTGTGGTTCTCTAATTGACTTGCATGGACCACTAAAAGGTCCACATTTTTATACCCAGTACATACGTACACAGATCAGATACTACCACCTCCTTGTTTCTACAGTTGACTGACTGTATACATGCACTTTGCAGTTCTACTATCTGTAGTGAGTATGTTGCTCCACATCTGTCCTTCAGTGGTCAGGACTCCCAGTCGACCAGCACAGAGCACTTGAATTTATTCTTTTTTTTTTTGTATAGCGTTCTACTCTTAGTATAATAGTGATCCTGAGGGGTTTAAAAACTCCAGCCGCACTGTTGTGTCTGATCCACTTGTACAAGCAAAACATACACTAACACACCACTTCCACAAGAAGGCCATCATAATGTTATGACTGATTGGGCTGATATTGCTGAGCACCCACTTTATAGCCAACAGGGGACACTGAGTAAGTGAGTAAGTTTTCTGCAAATATTCCTGAGGAAACCTTGGCGGTGTTCTGTCATATAGTCTACCAGCTGCGTAGAGCAGAATCAGCAGCACAAGGCTTTAACTGCAAGCTTTTAATTATGCATGTGGTTGGCTATAAGTACTGAGAGGAAGCTCTGTAGATGATTAATGGAGAGTGACTTTGTGCTGTCACTGTGCGTACGAGTAAATCTGCTGACAAAAGATGACACTGGAGCTTATGTTCACCTGTGTCTGGTTTTTTTTCTGTGGTTTCAAATGTTTAAATACCCATGCTGTCATCTGTCATTAACTGTCAGCTATCGTTATGATTTTTTTCTGCTCCGTCTAGCCTCCAGAGAGGTAGAAACTGCAGATAGCGGGAACATTTGATATTTTCAGAGGACCGATACAGTTCAATTATTTATTCGACTGTGAACACGAGTCAGTCTCTCATTTCAAAACAACAAGTATCAAAATACAGTGAGCAGTACTGATGAGTTTGACAGTTCCCTGGTGAAAAGGCAATAACTAGCTATTATCGGCCTGCATTAGACATGACTTTAAAAAACTAATCACAGGCTGCTCATTGGACAACACAGACACATCCATTCAGTTTGTGAGATTTGTTTCTGTTTGTGCTGAATGCCAAACCGAAGCACGCAAATAATCTTTTGTTAACTGACACATGTTCTGCTGAGGACATAGAGTTTTTCTCAGTTGCATACACACATTTCTGGAAACAGAGTCTTAGCTGTCAAATTCCTGAACACGTATTCATTATAAGTTTTCGATTAAGTGTGAAAGGACACAACTTCATTTCCCTGGCACTGATACAGAAGTGTAGGATAAATCTGTGCTGTGTTTGTCACATGGTGTTCACAGTTTTGTAGCTGGTTTTTAAATTTAGTTTTCGTTTTCCCAAATTATGAAGTGAGAAGCTTTGTGTTTACATATAGAGCACTGTGTTTAGTGAGCAGTGTGTACAATGTGTAAAATCCAGTGTAACTTATGTAGTTTATCTCCACAGAGGCTGGAAATAGACCCCCATGCTTTGGATATTCAGAACTGTGAGCCAGAGTACAACAGTTTGTCAGCAACAGTCAAATATTATATCATATTATATGATGTGGCTACTGTGGACAAACGTATTTATAAAGTAGGTAGGTGAGGCTGCCTTGTTCCACTCATTTGCTTCCTGTGCCTTTTTCTGAGAGCATGCAGTGTTGTTTCCCTTGTGCTTGACTAGCGGCCTCTGAACCTTTCTCCCTCCGGCGCCACAGACCTTTATTAGAAATGTACTCTATCAATGCTTTTAATGTGAAAATGCAATAAAGTCATTTCACGCCATGTTGAGCAACCTCCACTCGTTATTGCAGAGCTTGTGTGACTTACAGAGGGGAATGGCCTCCTCTCCCCACCCACTGATAGCAGCAGTAGCCTTTCAGTCAGTTAATGGCCAAGTTTGAACATCAGCACAGTACAAGACATTAGTACGCTGTGATTCTAACTTTGAATTAACTCTGAAGGTTCCAATAAAATCACTTTGAACTACTTTTTTATGTAACAACCACTTTACTTACTGTATATATTACCTTTGTCTTAATCTATAGACCTCGTCCCAACACGCTTATGGAGTGCATACACAAACTACCTACAGACAATAATATCTTTGTTGCACATATGCAACAAAGACATTCCTTGTTTAAGTTCAATGTATAATTTCTGATAACATCAAACTGACAATATGTTTTTATATCATTTTCTAAAATTCTGCATAAACACACACCTCCGCGAAAGGTTGGAAACTGCAGAATCAAAGAATATATCTTTAAATCCTCAACACTGATTTTCTTACAGAGACAATACTTTGTCAGTCAAAAGTGCTATCATCTAAAACACTAAGGACCATTTTCCCACACGCACATTAAGCCTAATGCTACACTAAAACTCATTTCCAGGGGTGATTTACAACAGGTTCTGCTATTTAGTCCTAGACTAGCTTTAATTTATGTTCTGCCCGTAATAGCTGCTGGCATTAAGGCACTGCAGATGTACACAAATGTAGAGTAGCATGGAAGTGTGTTTTGTACAGTAAGTAGCCTACTATTCTTTAGTCTACTATTCTTTGGTTTATAATGTAAACAAAGTAAACTTATTCTCATCAACACCTAAGTAATATTCTCTCTTATTTATACACAGTACTGAGCCCATAATAGACCATTGTCAATGACTTGGATTAGACTGAATAGCAGAGATGGGAGAAAGCAGTGACTGGCCATACATTCAGTCAGATGTTTTGTCTTTGTGACCAGTACATGAGGACTTCATTTGGTAAAGTTCTAGAGTAGTATTTTTGACTTGGGGAAAAGTAGTTTATTTTCTTATTTAAATTTTTAATTTATGTTGTTCATGTGTATTTTTAGGTGGTAATTTCCATGTTAGTTAAAGTTTTGTAACTGTATAAGCATAGGTGTTTTTAAGTATGTGTATACCTATGTGTTTCTTTTCTCTGTGAAAAGTTGCTTTCTTTTTTATAGAGAAACTGCTGGGTTCCAACAGTAACATGCTGCAGGTTCAGCTGTAGAAAAATACCAGCTATTATAAAGCTCAGCCTAATGCAACGCACAAAACAAGAGGTGGCACACTCAGTTCCAGAAAGTAAAATATTTTCGCAGAGTTTTGTTTCACATGCTCTGACACGTCAGAGGCTTTTTAGAGATGATTAGAAAAGCCAAGCATTTGGAATAAATATCAGGAGAAGGTTTTTATTTTTGTGATGTGTGCTGGCTATGACCAGACCATGGATGCATTGACTGCTATTGAAAAACAACATAGTGAATAGAAAACCTTTTTCAAAATTAACACATCTGGCTTGAGAAGGAAGAGAAATAATGAAAGTAAAGGTAGGAGGCAGAAAGAAAAAAGCTGAAGTGCTGAATGTTCCTAGAGCAAGAGTGAGCTGTATGGAGAAGGCATTGTATCATGGCAACAGAGGCAGATGGAGAAGAGGGAGGCTGTCAGGTGTCAAGGAAAGGCCATACTTTCTACAGTGTTTTTTATAACAGGATGCATTTGTAGGACATTTTTTTGAAAATATTTTAACCAGACTTTCATATCAGTGGTAAAATGAAGTGACCTCAGGCCAAGCTCATGCCAGAGCCTGAACAATTGCGTTTGGTTGTATGTTCAGAAAACTATAGTGACTAATTCAGTAGTCAGTATAATGGATACAACTCTAGCATTTCTGGCAGCACACCAGGCCAGGCACAAATATCATGCTAAACCAAGAAGTATTCTTGGGAAAGACTCCTAACATTGTATCTTCGACATGCATGTGTTCACTGATTCAGACTGTAAGTTGCACTGGATAAAGGTGCCTTATCTGGAGCAAATCTTAGCTGGGGAAGCACTGGCCACCACAGCCTGATGGACACATGCTGTTAGAGTTGCTCTCCTCTCGGTTGCACATTGTTTCCCAGAACTAGTCCATTAGCAGTGAATTTGCCCCAGTCACTCTGATGAGCAGATTCACAGGCAAGGCACAGATTGGAGATGACACCCTGGCATCTCTCTTTAACAGCATGTTCTAAACACCCCAGCATCTTCCCAAGGGTGCACCCAAGGCTCTTCTCTGTTGTCCAGCAAAGGACTTGCACAGCAAAAAAAAAAAAAAAAAAAAAAAAAAAAAAAATCAGCCCCAGACAATGAAACAAGTCGACATGATGTTTCCACTGGCCAGAAAAACACCCTGCTGTCCTGAATCTCCAAAGCTCAGCTGAAGCTCGATACTTTTACTGGTCTTGTGTTTTGGGGTGAATTATTTTAACGTCACAATATATGTGTCTGTGTATTAACTGATGCTGTGTGCCTTGATGCAATACCAGACCCTAGTGGCCCTTATTTTTCAAATCTGATGTCCTCATCCAAGTTAATATTTTATGTAATCCGAATCACTTTCAGTACCATCAATGATATCAAATAAATCCCAAACAATATCTATTATAAAACTCTCTCTCTCAAACTCCACTTTGAGACAACCACTCGTTTACAGCTGAATCCCCTGCCTGAATGAGGGTATGGGTTCTGTTTGTTAGAACATATATATTTGGAGAACAAAGAGTTCTTGTGAAAGGCTTGTTCCTTTGCTCTGAATTGGATTCATCGGCTGCATTTAAATCATTGCTAGCTTCCTGATTCAGGCACATAATCATTTAAATGTGATAAATAAGGGTTGTTGTCATGTGCATTTTGTGCTCCTTTGTTTAAAGTGAAACATACACATACACAGAGTATGAGAGTGTGCCTCTGTTACAGTGTTGGTTGGAGACCGTTAGCTCTTTCTAGAGCAATGTTTTCTCTCTCTCTCTCTCTCTCTCTCTCTCTCTCTCTCTCTCTCTCTCTCTCTCTCTTTCTGAAGAGGTGTGAATCAGTAAGAGTAAAGCTCAGAGTTGCACTGCCAGCCCTCTGAGCGCTCAATATCAAAATTCACCAAAAAAAAGATACACTGTCTCCAAAGAGAGAAAAAAGAGAATGCTTACTGGCGTCTAGAAAGGAGCTTAATATATGTTTAATACTAAGGATTCACCAACATGGAAATATGGATGGATGAGCTTTTTTCCCTTTGTACAGTGAGATAAATACAGGAAATTAAAACCATTAAGACTTTTTTTGTATATCCACTTTAGATTTACACACATTGTCTTTAAACTTTGGGCTTATAAACAGAAACATCAATATGTCTACTTCATGTTTTTTAATGATACGGACAGGGATAAAGTATTCAATATTACATAATATAAAACACTGACATGGTTTGGGAACATTTCAAGCAACAAGCAGCAATCATGGTAAATATGACAGAGCTTCCTGAAGGCCTCAAGGACAGCATTGTATAAAAAAAAACACTTGTCTGGAAAAGCTACAGAGCCACAGCAAAGTTCATAAACATCCTTGTCAGCACAATTGGTTCAATTACATTCAAGTGGAAAGTTCAAGTAGCCATGACACCCACTGCCTTGTTTACAGAATGTAGGGTTGCATGTGTGGTTCCAAGATCAGCATTATAAGAGTAAAGCGTGGGGGTGGGAACATCAAGATAAACCCTTAGTTCTCACATGTCAAAGGAAAAATACATGAAGCAATGTACCGGAACACATTAGAAAGAATTTAAAACCTTGCCCAAGATATTGAATCACTTTCATTTGATTTCTTTACTGCATTCAATACCATCCAACCTCTCATGCTTGCGCAGAAGATGGATAGAACACATGGACCAGTAAACAATCACCTATATGTACCCAGTAAGAGCAGCTGGGTTCTTGCTGGTCTGAATGCCTGGGGAACAGTATTGTGGTCCCCTTCTTCACCCTGGTTTTCATGTTGTACACACGTGGTTTCCAGTATAGGTCAGATTTCTGCCACCTTCAGAAAACTCTTAACAAACTCTGCTACTCTACTGTTCTGAACTACACCTCATATCCCTTCCATGATCAGACAGCACAGTATCTTCAACAACTCACCCATTCAGACCCGCTGTATCATTTTCCAGTGGCGATCACACTGTACAATTCTGCTCCACTGTAAAGGGACATTATTGTACAATGAACCATTAAAGACACACTGTCATTCATACCGTGTGAAAAGTTCATGATGAATGGACCAAGAGAAATGCTCCAAATTTACTTTAAATCTTTTTATAATGACTTCAGTTGAAAGCTAATAAGGATTTTTCATTCACCTGTAAAGGGGAAATACCTATTTTTCAATGGGCAATGATTTTATGTATGCACAGCCATTTTACCTATACATATTTATACTATCATGGCTGGCTTATACAACGTATGTATACATACACTCAGGTTATGTAATCATTGTTTAATCAGTGGATATAACAAGTTCAAAATGATTTTATTGATGCATATTGCCGTTTAATCACAGGTAAGTATTTTTGGTCATTATGTTCATTGTTCTTTTCAGCTGATGTAAGGTGGTCATTGATATTTCAGTAGATGCTTGTATACATCACCGCCGCCTGCATTTAAAAAAAATCTCTTAGTCTAATCTTAATTTTATTGAAGTTGAAAAATAGTTATAATATTTCCTTATATGTTTAATGTGTGCAACATAATGAACACTGCAATTATTTTTTTTATTGTAATAATTTTATTTTACTCATTTTCTACTTTGTTTTTCTATCTTTCTAATGAGAGTAGTTTTTGAATAACACTGACGTTTGCTTGCTGGTTTTCTGATTTGAATCAAATATATAGATTTTGAAATTGCAGAACCAATGTATGATATCTTGTCACAGAGTTTGGCAAATTACATCTTACCTTTCACTTCTTGAAGCTGTAATTTCCAACTACATGCTTATAAAAGACCTATGTACTTATATTTGGAAGGTTAGACTCAAAAGACATTAAAAAGACCAAATATTAATTAAATCTGAACTTATGTCCCAGACTGATAATATTTAAGCTATTATCCTCTAATAGTGATATGGTTCAGGCATCCATTTTTATACAAAAGATAAAATCAATGCATCAATGGCTACATTTCACCCGAGTGAAGCTGTAGTTTCATCCCTTTCACACGCCCCACACCACTCTTAAATTTGAATCATGGCTCCTGAGGTAAATTAGAAAATGGGACATCATTTATATCATAATAGAAGCCATTTCCCTACCTCATAATTAACAGCGCCATTCTTAAAATGCTGGATGATTAATTCGTTTTGAGAAACGCTGTGAAGCTAATTAAAACAATGACACTTTTGCCCCGGTGCACTTCTAGGCATTTCACTTGGCTGCTGGTTGAAGGATGGAACAGCAGAGGTGAGGCTGCCTCATTTGATGCTGTTCTTCTTCTTTCATGACGATCTTACACTCATTTCATTTAGTCGCCGAATATTTATGGCACATGAACATCTCTAATTGAACGTTTCTGCCTTGAAGTCAGAGCCAAAAGTCATTTGCAGTCATCGTTTCTCTAAATGTTTTTTCTAAATCCCTGCCTTTCATACTTTTCAGAGTCAAATTGGATTCACACAAAGGCTTCAGTCACTTTGAAGGAAACCTCTATAGTGGTCTGTCTGAAACAGAAATAACAGAAAGGAAATCTCACCTCAGATGAGTTCAGTGCCAACCAAAAAGCTTAGGTTCTCATTTCTCAGCCTTTGAAATGACAACATTTAAACAACCTCTGGTATCCACTCTGTATTAGTGGTTTATACTAAGATGACAATATGATAATAATAAGTAAAGATTGCTATGGAGCACAAGTCTCAATAGAAACAGGGATGAGTGGGGTGGGGTTTGTTATGGATTTGTGAGAAGCACCAATTAAGATGGAGGAGAGACAGGAGGAGGGGATGGGAGGAATCCCAATAAGACCCTGCTGCTGTGCAATTACATGCTCCCTGCCTCTTATCGAGTCGACCCACTGCTCTTGGGGCACTGTGAATTTATGGGCGTCCGGTATGGTGTTGGGGGCAGTTGGAGGTGAAGTGTCAGTGCTGCTTAACAGCTGTGACCATATTTATCCTAGCAATATTTATGGCAGTGGGCCCCTGACCCCAGAGAATTAAGATGAAGAGGGAAGGTGACAGGCTCTGGGATGAAATGAGTCTGATAGCATGAATAGCACTTGTAGGTGTAATAGTATAATCCCACAGACTCTGGACAGGACAAGAGTATGTTATGTATTATAGCCCTGACTGCACTATCATGTAATAGAACACACTATATTTGCAGTGGCTCTTATAGACCCAAGGGCAAAAACAATAATAGCTCAAGAATATTGTAAAGTTGGTGTCAGTTTATGATTGTTATAGCTGTTTTATATATTCAGTCAATCTAATTTATGATAGCAGACCTATGGAATTCTAGTAATTTAATTTGACATAAATATTAACACATATTTAAACTTGTAGCACTTTCAGCATCTCCAAAAGTAAAATAAACAAATAATTAAAGTATGTTATAGAGCTGTCTTTGTACCTGTTTTATTTAATGTATTTAGAGCTAGTGTGATATTCTTTTCTAACAAAACCTATTTTCCATAAAATAAACAGTTTAGCATATTTAAAAAGGAATGGAAGAGTAATGTTACATGCATTAGGCCTTTAGTCCAGCTCAGAAATCCTGTATTTACCTACATGCCATTAAGTAACAACATTCCCAAATGATCAATTTTCCATGTTTTTCACCCTGTTATTCCCAAAAATGTTTTTCTTGTTTTAAAATGTAAGCAGTTAACCATCATCTAATTGAATAAATGTCCATTTACATTTATTTACATTAAAATGTAATGTTTGATAAAACTTTCAAAAGAGTTCCATGGCTCAAGGACAAAACTCTAGAACAGCTTTTCCATAGCAATCTGCACTGGGACGTCCAGGTTAAGCACTTTTCCGCTGATGCCGAAGATACAGATCCTGGAGCAAATGAGAAAGGGGAAGAACAACTTTCTAAGCGTTCTCTTCCTTCTTCCTTCTGACAGCAGCTCTCAAAGCTGGAAAGGGGCAAAGGGAACTGCACAGAAAGAAATACAAAGAAGAGGAGGAACATTTTGGCCATTGAGATAGTGGGAGAGCAATGGGGAGAGAAAGAAAGGCAAAGATGCAATAAGCTTTTGTGAGACATGAAAATTGCAGAGGGTAGAGATATGGTGTTAAAGGCAGTAAAAGTGAGAAGGAGAGAGAGCTGGAATGGCAGAGCAGATGAGAAAGTGGGGCAAGGTTTTGCACGGAGGAGGAGTGGAGGAAGGGAGAGCGAGGGAATGTGAGTCTCTATTACAATAACTCTCTCGCTGAATCTCAGCAGGTGAAACTTCTGCATTCTTGACACTGGCTTATCTCATCTTCAGCCCAGAATAAAACCCATTTTCAGGCCCTGAGACAATATAGCGAAAGGTTACAGAGCCCAACACCCGTGACACCTCCATTTAGAGCAATGCCAAGGTGGAGCGTAAAAAGAGCCAACTGCCATGCCCTGCTGAGATCCAGTGTATTCCTCTGTGAGACAGAAAAGGAGAAGCGAGACCGGTGTCATCGGTGTCATGTCACAGTAAGTTGGTGCTAACCATATCTGAAAGCCTGTGACACTTCCATGAAACATTGATGCTTTTAATCGACTTAATTCTTAAATCTCATCACAAATGCAGCTATTGCCCAAGTTACTGTCCTTTAAAAAAATAATGCCGATATATTATGGTCTCTTAATCATGCTGAACTGGCAAATTCTTTGTCATCAATACTGTAAAAAGTAGTAGATTGCCTTACAGGGGATATATTATGAAAAGATATAAAGGAGTCATTATAAAGGGGCAGACATTTTAGAATTGTACTACCTCTTAACTCTGAATCTCTACAATCACAGAGTTAAACCCATGTTATATGAGTATGGATTAAATATAGCAAAATGAGGACAGATAAGAATCCATAAGATACCCTAAAAACAATTAATTACCAACCAATTTGTCTCTTACCTCTTGATTCTTCCTTATCCATGAAAGAACTGGTTTAAATTTTTCATTGTTGCATTCTGTTAACTGGAGATGTACACTCTACAAAACACAGACTCTAAACTGACTAGGACTTACATGTCTGGACATGTCTGTCTTTCCTTGTTTTGTGAAACAGGCAAAGATAGAAGCCCCTAACTGAAGCTCGAGTGGTTGCAGTAAGAGCTAGCTGTAAGCTATATATATATAATTTTGCTTAAATAGAAGCTCCTGACAAAGTCAAAAAGTCTTGATGCAATAAACAAATTTATTTACTGTTTGTTTATGTTTAAAAGCTCCTTCCTGTGTCTTTGTGTAGTCCTCCCTTACGCTCAACGATTCTGAGTAGGCTCCTGACCCACCGCAACCCTGAACTGGATATGCGGTTACAGACAATGAATGAATGAATATTTTGTGTATTCTGATCTCTGAGTTCCTTACTCTTATTCTGATTCCTACTTGTTTTTCTGTTTTTCCTATTTGCAAGGTCTGTATCTTTGTTAGCCTCTGTTTTGGCTTTCAAGTAGGAATCAGAACAAGAGCAAGGGCCTCAGAGATTAGAATAAACAAATTATTCATTCATACATTGTCTGTAATTTTCCTTCATGAGAGAAAAATTAATGACTCTACCCTTTATTGTACTGTAGGATGTTGTAAGCAGATCCTGCAACCAGCTGTGGAATTTAGGAAATGTTCAGATGTTAAACAAATTTGGTTGGTAGTATCCAAGTACAAGTTTGGAAACAGTAATGCAGAGATTGTCTCAGTGTGAAATTCTCTTACTTTGCTCATACAGTGGCTGAAGTAGGAGACATTTTTATAACAGGTGAGTTGATAGTTAAATTTTTTATAATGGCAGGTGTGTCCCTTAAAAAGAACAATGTGTCTTATATTCTGTCCACTTACTCGTATAAAAAGTTCAGTAAAATCCAGATTTGAAGGCAGTCAGACCACTTTCTTTCAGCTAAAAACCAAGTCATTTTCTGCAGCAGAATGAAGAGACTGAGCCTCTGAGAGTTAAAGTGACATATAGTTATGGTGGGAGTGAGTGGAGTGGAGTGCTTTCTCTGTCCTCATTGAGGTAACTCCTTTACCCCTCCAGGAGATGTTGAGGGAGTGAGATAAAGAAAAAACAGAACCAGCGCATTTGTGGCAAAAGCTCTTGGACGTTTCCTCCTCTCAAAAAGAATTAGAGGAAAAATGTGCTGTGTGGCACTAATACCCAAGCAGAGTGGCTAACAGTGCTAACTCTGCCCTGCAGGAACAACGCCCCCCACCCCACCCCCTATATCCTCAAAGTCTACAAACACAAGCCAACACTGAGCAACATCACCCCTGCCTCAAAGCAGTCCTGAGCTTGGCACGACTCTAATTAGCCCAATTCATCAAAGAGACAGGCTTTACTTACAAGCATTTGCTGGAGTTCACTTTTCATTACGGTACCCCTACTACCAAGTAGCTATTCATGGAAAATTCTGTTGTAAAGAAAACCAAAGGAGGACGTCTATGTAAAATTTGTAACTTTTTCAGACAATAAACAGATCAGAATGAAAGTCAAGAAAAAATTTTACTTGAGTTTCCTAAGACACGTGGGAATCTCACATGTGTTTCTCTTGAGATTTAGTGGAGATTTCAGAAGTCTCACACTGCCAAGATCTGCTGAGATAATAACATCATAAACAAGAGCTCAACAATTTTTTGGTTGATCAAGAACACTCTCAGTTAAATTTCTATTTCTATCTGGACCAGAAGCATCTCATTTCTCCATGTTTTGTCTAGTTCTATTTCTACTAAGAGCTAATTGTGTGAAGTTGTGTGAGCCATCAATGAGCACTTTGGAGCAATTCAATTTATCTCTTGGTATTGCTTCCAAAGCTGCTTCACACTTGGATGTAGAGTATTATAACAGAGTACAGGCTTTCAGCATTTACACACACACAGCAAATATTATACTGTTGGAAAAGTGTCATCATTCACACTCAGGTATTCACTATTGGGTAGTGTTCATTCTGGTGTTGTTTTTAAATTCAGTGTCAATAAAGCCCTGCATATTTAGCTAAAACTTACTGTAAGTCATTAGATTTATAGCAGTCTCTTCTCTTTTAAAAGGACACGTTACATTAGATATTGCAGCATTGCTGTGAAGATCTAATCACACTAAGTTTATCCACATGCACGCATCAGTGAAGTGAGGTACTGATGTTGAAGGAAAAAAAAATAAAATAAAAAAATACTAATGATGGAAGATTAGCGCTGACCCTAAATATACTGAATAGATCTCTGTCCCTCTATAGAATACATTTTCTCTGCAGGGTGACTTAATACCCTTCTAGCACACTTGTGGCACTAGGGATGGTGGCTCTTTTTTGTGCATATTTTATAATAGATTACAATATTTCTACTTCATGAATTAAATTTGAATATCGTTGCACATGTAGCATGTTTTAAGGCATACATCTGGAAACACATACTGTTCCCTTTAGGACCAGTCTTTTCTGGTACCTTAATAACAAATTGTACATGTTATAACAACCTTAATGCTGTATTGTGGTTTAGACGGGTGTAGTGTAAAAGTGACACTGAAGCAGACATTTGTTCACTGGCAGCTTTAGCGCGTACATGGTGCTGCTTCATGTAGTTATTCTACTCTAAAATGACTGATCATCACAACGTTAATTCAGTACACAATTAACACCAAGTAAAGTGAAGAACTCCAAAGCAGTGTCACAACAACACTGGTGGTGTTAAATATTTTAACACGGACTGTGCCTTAAGATATTAAGCAATTAAATATCTGTAGATTTGAACAGTGTTGAATATCTGTGCTCTTACATAAACTTTTAAATTGTGTAGGTTCAATTTGTTCAGGGTTATTTATGAAATCAAGGTTATGTATTGAGGATTTGCTTTGCTTCTGTAACAGTCACTGTAGTTCAAGCAGGCTTTGCCGTAACATTGTTGTGAGTATTTGATTGCATTCATTTGGATGACTTGTGCTGGATCACAATTTCTATGCCAACTTATTCCAAAGATACTGGATGGTGTGCCATTTACTGATCCACAAACCAGCTGGTGGATTTAATAACCCATCGAATGGGCCTGTGTGTGTGTGTGTGTGTTCAGCTTAAATATAATAGAAGAAGTGTCTACAGTGTGTTGGGCACATTGTACTTGCACAACTAATGCATAAGTTAGAATGGCTCGAAGTGATTACATTATGCCTCCTTCCCTTGGATAGACAGAAAACCCACGCTCCCAGTAGCTGTCGCCTCATTAACCCTTCACTGTGGATGCAAAGCAGTGACAAAGGTTAAGGATGGAGTGACGGACTGTGCAGGACTGAAATATTCAAGAAATGTGTGTGATCTGAATGATATATAAGACATTTGGTGACTGGCATTTGGGGCTTTAAATATTTTCTGCATTATGGCTCTGACCTCCTAATGACTCACAGGACAAACTGTGGGAAGAGGTGGAGAGAAAGTCTAAGGTTTATATGAGGGCACTTTATGGACTAAGTACATCACTGGGCTGCCTGCTTGGTGCACTGTAGAAGCTGTTTATGTTTCAGGGCTTCTAGCACATGTTAAAAGTACAATCTCCACCGAAAACACCCTCACACATTCTCCCTGATGCCAGCAGCTTTGAGAATGTGCCACTTTTACTCTTCTGTGTCTCCATTCCCCCAGCCATAGAGAACATTCCTCACCAGGCAAACCACAGGCTCCTGTCTGAGCCAATTCATCCACACAGTCGTCCACAACAGCCTACTCAGCCTTTTAAACTCCTGCTTCCCTCAGCTCTTGATATTAACTTCAGATCACAGTGTAGAACTATGAACATGCTGCAATATATTAATGGTGTTTGAAAGACTGCCTGCTTTTTTACGGTGCTGCAGTGACATTCAGTGAATAAGCTAAACAGCATATAAAGATAATTACACAGTAAATCACTTCTAATGTTTTTACTTCTAAAAACTGTGGTTTGTATTTATGAATATAGTGCCCGCATTTCATAGTTTACACGTTTCACAAGATACTACAGAGATCATGAAATATAAGATAATCCACTTGAACAAAGGAATGGCAAGGCCAAAAATATAAAATTGATCAATATAGAGGAAGGGCAGCAATGTGGTGCAGCAGGTGGTATCGCAGTCACACAGCTCCAGGAACCTGGAGGTTGTGGCTTCAAGTCCTGCTCCAGGTGACTGTCTGTGGGGAGTTTGGTGTGTTCTCCCCGTGTCTGCGTGGGTTTTCTCCGGGTGCTCCGGTTTCTTATCACAGTCCAAAAACACTGTGGTGGATTGTTGACTCAAAAGTGTTAATAGGTTCGAGTATGTGTCGCCCTGTGAAGGACTGGCACCCCCTCCAGGGTGTGTACTTGCCCAGTGATTCTTGGAAGGCTCCAGACCCACCGCGACCCTGAACTGAATAAGTGGTTACAGACAATGAATAAATTAATGAAAATTTGAACCCTGAACAACCACACAGAGACACCACAACAACACAATATATGAGGACACCTGCAAATAAGATTCAATGTTTATATATTTATTAAAATCATAAAATACCTAATGGTTCCATCTTATTTTGAGATTGTAAATGTAAAAGTGGGTAGGATGCTATGAAAATCGGTTAAGACAAGAAACATGTCGTCGTCCTTTCATTTTGTGTGAAACAGACCAATGGACACTCAGCAAACCATTAAGGACTTACCCATCATGTTGGAACCTCTTCATTCTTCATTCAGTCAGCATCTGGCAACCATGTGAAATATGCTGAAATTGCTACATATATTTTGGAAAATAATGACAAATATAATTGAACTTGAGGAGATTGATGATATATATATATATATATATATTAGTGCATATGGGTGAATTTTGGAAGGATATGTGTAAATCAAGAAAATGCCTTTAGATGACAAAGTTTACAAATTTTCACCATTTCACCATTGAGAGATACATCAGGGGGGAAATATATCACAAATAAATAGGTGTTTCTTTTATTCTTCTAGCATGGAATACAGCTCAATTCTGTGGATCAGTAAAGACGTGTAGCTGTCAAAAAGCTGTTACTGATTAAAGGAAATAGACCAAAAAACAAACATGAAATAAGGAACTGGCTACCACTGTGCTCAGGCATCACAATCACTGAATATATTTTGATATAATTCTATAATTGGTTAGAAATCTTTAGACTTTTGAGAATGAAGAAAAGGTAAAAAATCTAAACATTATTTATTCATTAATTGTCTGTAACCATTTATCCAGTTCATAGTCGCGGTGGGTCCAGAGCCCACCCGGAATGGGCACAAGGCGGGAACACACCCTGGACTGGGCGCGTGTCCTTCCGACACACACTTACACATTTACTCACACCTAGGGACACATTTGAGTAGCCAATTCACCTACCAATGTGTGTTTTTGGACCGTGGGAGGAAACCTGAGCACCTGGAGGAAACCCATGCGGACACCGGGAGAACACACCAAACTCCTCACAGTCATCCGAATCGGGGCTTGAACTCATACTCCCAGGACCCTGGAGCTGTGTCACAGTGACACTACCTGCTGTCCCAATGTTCCACCCAGTATAAACATTATATTTATTTAAAAATCTATTATTAATTATTTAAACATTTTATTACATTTCAAGGCAGATGATTGGAAAGGATATTACTATGAATAGATCACTTTAAAATGTATTCTGCCGTGGATGATATTGTGTAATGTGGAGTGAAACAGGAGTTTAGCTTGTTAACATTTTGGCTACATGTCTATATAACTTTATAATAATTATCAAACCTCTTTCATATGAATACCTATTGGCTGTAAATTATTGCCACATAAGTTCCCTCAATTCCCAATTCTGATTAACCAAAAATTTTAAATGGGCAAAAAGTAGCCCAGATAGATTGGCTAGTCTTTGGGTTGTGTAAAGCCATTCTGTTGACTGCAGTGTCAATAAAGTGTTGGTGGAGTCATGTTTAGGGCCAGTATCATTGATGAACTTACAGGCCCTTCATAAGTGCAAAATGGAGTGACATTGAACTCAGAAGGGTCCTGCCTATTACTGGTTTGTATCAGAGAGGCATAGGGTTTAGTAAAGAACTTTAGTAAAGGTTTTAGTGTTTTAGTAAAAAAAAAACACTCAGGTTCATACAAAAGCATTGCTTGATCTCCTGAATCCCACTAGAGTCCTGAATGTTCAAGAAAATTGGATTTGATGATGGGCACATTATGGAGTGGCCTGCTTCTTCACCTATCTTAAAGAAACACTATGTAATAATTTTTGTACCTTAAAATTACAGTCAGAATTATTGTGAACCATGTTTTCACTTTTTGTCTTGAGCTTTGTAAATACTAGGAGAAATGCATTCAATTGTGACTGACTCCAGTTAACCTAAAGCTTTACTTTTAGTGACAAAATAAACTTTCCTGTATTCCACAGTATGAAAACTGGCACTGAAAAAATAGTTCCCTACACACTGGATACAGTGCTCAAGTTAAATGATGGTTTAAATAAAAAGTTATTAGCATGACATGTCATTTAAAATTGCTGAAATATAAAGTGTCAGAAGAGATGGGAAAGAAATGAAGATCACCAAACTCAGAAGAAAGAACACGAACAATATTAAACGTTAAATGGCAAGTTTTCTCTTAATTACTATTATTGTCATCACATATCTCCAAGAAAGTCAACTTCACAAGTGTTTACTTGCTCTTTTGGAGTTAATGGAAGAAGATTGGTGGTGATATTTTGACACAATGTTAATGGCAGCTGGTGTTTTCAAATTTTGTGAAAAATAAAAAAATGCCATGATTGGAGATACGAGGTTCTGACAGCATTACTTTTTTTTTTTCTAATGAACCAAGAAAAGAGGATAAAAAATGTGGCTTAGCTTATTTCTCATCCTTTTCTTTCGCATGTGATTCTAGTGGCAGGAGCCAGAAATCCCCTTTATCAGATGGTGCGAGTGCAGGTGGGATCGATAGCGCCTTGGCCTGCGACTGTGAGACAGTTCCTGGATCACAGCCGGCTCTCATCTTCTGTTCTATTGATCTTCATTACCTGCACAGAACCGGGGGTGCCCATCTCCCTGCATGGGCGAGCAAGACTCTGGCCAGCACTGCCATGGCCACTGCTCTTATCTTTTATTAGAGTTCACTCAAAGTGCTCATTACAACACTAGATGCTACTCTCAGTCCAGCAAAGTGGTTCTTTGAGGGTTCTTTCGTATAGCCAGTGGTTTAATATACAAAACTCAGTGTAAAAACTGTGCTTTGAAAATTCTTTTTGAACTGTATATGAACCAAACCAATACAAATACAAGATTCTTAAAGGTTTTCCTCAAGTTAAAATGCACACAAAAAAATTTGCAATTACTTGTCATTGAACAACATACAATGAAATGTGTTTTCTGTATTTAACCCATCCTTGGAAGTGAACACACACACACACACAGGCAGGCAGCAACACATCCCTGGGTCCTTGCATGAGCAGTTTGGGTGGAGTGCCTTACTCAAGGATTGAAGGGAAAACTTCACTCCCCTGTGCCTCCCATTTTCCTGCTGGTCATGGGACTCAAACCAGCAACCTTCCAGTCCCAAGCCCATTTCTCTAACCATTAGTCTGCAGCTATGATTGCAAATATATTTATTCATCTTTAAAGTAATAAACCTTTGAGAGGTATATATTGGAATTGAGATTTCTAAAACTGAGTAATCAGTGAATATTTAGTGTCAAAATATTTTTATTGTTTCATTTTCTTTAATAAAAAACGGAAACCTTTTATAATGAATGCAAGGAAGAAGGTAAATGCGGGAGGCTTTATTACAATAACTTAAAGGAAACTAGACAGAGGGACACTAAACACAAGGGCTAAACTATAAACAGGACTAAACAAGGACTATACAGAACAAGGGAAGGGTATCACATGACCAGGGAACAAGCAGGAAGCAGACACAAGACAACGGGAGCACAGAACAGAAACAATACAAAACAGCACATTACATAACTCCTCCCCCAAAAGCATGCAAATGACAAGACAGGACACTAGAGTAAACAAGGGATTGGACAAGGCAGGGGAACAGGGACCAGAACATTAACAGGAACAGACACAAACACGGTGACAGGAAGAGAGACAGAAACAGGGACCAAAAGCAGGAACAGAAGCGGCCGAGGAAGTCGCCACCGCAGGAACAGAAGCGCCCACCGCAGGAACAGGTGCGGCTGAGGAGGCTGCCATCTCAGGGACAGGAGCGGCTGAGGAGGCCGCCTTCACAGAAACAGGAGCGGCCTGGTTGGCCGCCTTCACAGGAACGGCAGAGGACGCCGCCAGCATAGGAACAGTGGACCCTGCGGAGACGTCCTCGGAAGCAGGGGGCCCTAAATCCTCTGCATCCCCTGGAGCGGCTGGGGGCTCAGGATCAGCCTGGGGCTCTGAATCCACTAGAGCAGCCGGGGGTACAACCACAATGACCTACAAACATACGTACAACCACAATGACCCACCAACATACGTACAACCACAATGACCCACCAACATACGTACAACCACAATGACCCACCAACATACATACAACCACAATGACTATATAAAGACAACACCAACAAGAAACACCTGGTTACTAATTAAGACACATGACACTAGAAACACAAGGGAAGGGTATCACATGACCAGGGAACAAGCACGAAGCAGACACAAGACAGGGGGAAACAGTCACATGACAAGGGGAGCACAGAACAGAAACATTACAAAACAGAACACAAAACAGCACGTTACAGTTTCCTTTTCTTTTTTATGTTTTTAGATTTTTGATTCTATGCAGAAAAAATTTTAAGATTTAATTCTGTCCTTGCTTTCTTCGTTCCAATTCTTGAGAAAAATAAGTGTTTCCTTTGCTGTGCTGTTCTCTGGCAAGGTGACTTTCAAAATAATAATAATAAAAATATAATCATACTCATGAATCTTGCTTAGCAGTACATGACTGTGTAGATTACTAAACTCATTCTTTCTTTCAGCCCTTCTTTAGCACACTGGACCCCTAGCATCTAGACCTTGCCTTAAAAGTATAAGCCAAGACATGATGTATTACCACAGGAGCAATAGAATATGATTTTCCCAGCAGTCTCCCTGAAAGCACGCATGGAAAAGAATTCCATAATAAAGTGACAAAAGACTGGGGTCAGCTGATTGAACAGATCAAATGACTTCTATCTAATAATGATGAACAAAATCCACCACATTCTTAAACCCCTCCATAACACCGGAAACCCTTTATCTGCTGTTGCCCATGGTTCTCCCTCTTCCTTTTTCCTCTTTTTTCTTTCTTCTCTGAATGACGAAGGTGAGCGTAGGAATGAGAGATAAGGAGCGAAGTAAATTAGGACACTTTATCGAACTGCAAAGCTCTAAGGTGCTACTCTCCTTCACTGAGTAAGACTAATTCAATTCCCTTCTCTGTCCCATCAAAGGCTGCTTTAGAGAAGGCCACATCAAAGCCATTCTGGAAAACACAGAATGATTGTAACTCAGTTGTTGCTGGCCCTGTCATTGACTGAGGGGAAGGATAAATTTGGTGGAGAGGCGAAACACTTTGTCTCTTTACTCATGCTTTAATAATCACCTGACAGAGGCCTTAAGACTGGGACTATTTTAGTAATGCAAATTCAACTGGAGAGAGCTCTCCAAACCTTACTACCTGAGCAGCCAAATGAGGTATTTATGCACAAATCCAGTTAATAGAATATATGTATTCTAAGCTGATACAAATTGTGGTGCCACACCTTTTGCAAAGGTACTGCAGACTAATTTTGTTGGCTCTAAAACAGAAATAAACCGCTGCATGACTCATGGGTACGCAATGTTCTGTCTTGACAGATAAAATAAACTGAGCCACTGTCTACAAAACCCACGGACTAAATAAGACTTGCATTCAGACTACCTCTTGTCCTATAGCTATATAAAACATATGAAACAGCAATATAAACATATATGAAACATATAACTGTATTTCATTTGGTTCTGTTCAGACATCAAAATGTGTCAAGTTCTGAACATGAAACTACACCTAAGCAAACCATGGAAACTAATTCACTAAATTTCACCACACAAACTCTGACCAAGTGCATAAAACAAGTTGTGTACCACAGTAAATAATGATTCCTGTGAGTAATAAATAAGTAAGAAAGAATAATAGAGGAACTTGTTAGACCCTGGGTGCAAACTTATAAACTCCAATTTATGTTTTGTTGGGTTGGATCAGTCTTTAAAGGAACACTATGTAAAATGTATTTATTTGTTTGTTATTATTATTATTATTATTATTATTATTATTATTATTATTATTTGCTTCTGGGTCTCTTTTTACAGCACTTTTCTATAATCAATGGGGAGTGGGAGGGAGGGAGTGGTTTCCTACCCTCCAAAATTTACATTGTGCAGTTGCTGCAGTGCTGAGCCCACAGTAGCAATGACAGAGGGTCTATTCTCCCTATTACAGTTGAGTGGAGCATCACTGTGGTTTTCAATCAGCCTTGGAAAAGACATACAAGCTTGAGTACTTCTGTGGTTTCATTTTACCTGTCAACAAGTCACAAGCTTTGTTGTGCAATGTTTCCGTCCGTGGAGTTTGCTTAGCTATCATGTCTGTGACAAAGCGAACAATGCATCTGAGTAGCATCAGCAGTTGTTTGTTTCCTCAGCAATTACATCATATTGATTGCCAAAGCCAGGCAAATGTTACGTCCACCTGGCAAGCTTTTATTAGCATGTCTTAAATATTATTAGAGAGTTTCAAGTCCAAGCTTATAATGTAGAATTCCAAGAGCACCAGTGTGGAGAGCGGACAGTGTGAAAAAGTAGTGGGGAATACGGGTAATCCACTTTCTGTTCAGGGCAACACATTAAGATGCATGCACACGAGTGAGAGCAGCTATATGCTGAAGGGCAGTGCTAGGAGAGGACAAAGATTCCTATGCATACACACACACACACACACACACACACACACACTCACCTAATCTTACTTGCAGTGCTAATATTCATTGGAGAAAAATCTGAAAATGACCTTTGGGACTGGTACACAGCTCTTGTGAACAGGAGGTTTACCTGCCTTTCCTACATCACTTGAATGTGACTGGAAACATGCATTTGTTCTTCAGATCTTGCTGATCAGGGTAAGACAACAAAAAAAATCTTTGACAGTTTGTATCTGTCTACACATGAAGTGATCTATTCATGCTGTGAATTCACAAAGAATTTTTAAATGCCATGTTCAATATTAAAGCAGGATCATCTTTGGAAAATGATCATATTATTGTCATGGTATATAGCATGGCGGATTTTATTTCCATATTTTTAACAGTAATTTAGCTTCTTTTGTAGGTTCTAGTGAAGAAAGGGGCCAGGCTTATTCCAGCATTCTGAAACATGCAGGTACGTTAACTCCTTTTTATTTGTAGGAAAGTAATGAGTGCAGTAAAAGAACTGCAGCAGTGAGCTGAATTATTGTTGGTTTTTTACTTTTAGTTTTTTTTCTCCATCACCTTGTGTCAGGGTGATTTCAAGGCTCTGAGCTTTCTGTGTGGAAACTGTTTTCAGGTGTATGTTCTACTCAATTTCCTGCTACAAACATTAGAAACTTTATAAACACCCCTGTTACACTGGCTGTCCCATGATATTTATTCTCTAACCTACACTGCCATGAACAGTTTTTTTTTCCTGAGTTATATACTGTATATTTATGACATGTTTCGTTAATGTTTTTTCTCTTTCCTTCAAGTGATTCTTTTTTAGGTAATTTTTTAACCTAATGTGTTAATTACATTTACTTGATATTTATTTCAACCTTGTAATGTCTGAAAACTAATTTTATATTTTGGTGTATGAAAATCATCTTAAGTTGTAATTTATTAAACGTAAAAAGACACATAATTTTTACCTTTTCATAATGAAACAAAATTGAAAAAGGCAAAGACGAAGAAAAGTTTAATCCCAGCTAAAGAACATATAAATAAATAAATAAATAAAATACAGGTGTCTGTAGGACGTTCCTTACATTGTTACTGTATAACTAACATAGGACCATATACTACATTCCCCAAATGTCATTTCTGCAAAAGACATATTTTTCAAAAGTCTTCCATGACCAAAAGTGAACATCAGTGGAAGTTAAGGAGTCTGAGCTTGTTAGCACATGTCATCAAATATATATATACATTTGTTATTTTAGATTCTACCATACTTCACTGCTCGGCCCCATTTCTCCTCTCTCCACGTGCTTTGGTTTTGTTTTCTTGCTCCTCCTTTGCCATGCCAATATCTGCGGATTCCTCCAACTATGGACTGAAAATATACTAAAAATGCACATACATGTTTAACTATGCACTCACAGCTTGTTCAGCCTTATCTTCACAGTAAAGCATCATATTATATGGGACACTCTGGAGCAGTTGACCTTGCTCACTAAAGACAAGTGTAGGATAGTGGGTTATAAAGTCCCCCGGCACTAGAATGTAGTTCCACTGCTCTGCAGCTCAGATTGATGGAGTACCTTTGGAATGAGCTGCAGTAGTGTTTGTGATCTGGAACTGATTATTCAACATTAGTAACTGACCTCAATAATGCTCTTCTAAATGCCATCAAATACTCAAGTAAATGGTTTAGTTCAATGCCTTCTCTAAAGATTAAAAACTGTATTCTGTAGACAAGAGAGGATAACAACCTCTGATTACCCTTCATTTCAGTAGACATGTTTAAACGTGTTATATGAGAATAAACATCTGGGACACAATTGTACTCTAGTGCTCCCTATTGATTAGAATTTCTCACTCAATAACAACTTTTAAAACTTAACCCTGCGTAGATGATCAAATAGTACTTTGCACATGTACACATTCCAATAAATAAGACAGATTGCAGCTGATGCATTATGAAACTACAAATCTTTCTCTCAAGGAAATGACTCAATCAAAATGTTTAATAATCAACATTTGGCCACCCTAATAAATTAATAGTGGAATCATAATCATAAAAAGATTTACTGGCCCTTCCATTAAACAGTATACAGAGGGTCACTTTAATTTATGAGCTAATAAATGCAAATGCCTGCTAGAAGAACTGACCCCAATCACATTCAAGGATGGCAGACTGAAACACAAACATGGCCATGGTATACACTCTTTATGACAAAATACCATTTATAATACAGAGCAGAATATATAAAGATTATAATCATTAGATGCAGCACACTACATTATTAATAGTGAGAAATATAGATGTTTGAAATCTTTTAAACAGTAATAACAGTAACACAAGGAAAATATACATGAAAATACTGTGCAAAGAACCTTGCTTCTCATCACTAATAAAGATATTAATGACATTCATACATATACATACAGTATCACTGGCACTTAAACCACATATAGTTTTTAAAGCAGGAAAACACAGCAGAGACTTCAAACTCAACACCCTACTGAAGTGAAGGTTGCTAAGACAATGGAACAAGAGTTTATGTCAAAGTGGGTCCTTGAACGTGCTCTACTCAGTGGCCACACAGCATCAACGGCAGGAGTAAACCTCTTAAAAATAATAAGACCAGCAACAATGCCCTTTAAAATTAACCACTGTATTTTCCTGCAAAATATGTCAGTTTTGACAGGATTTTCTGGCCAGTACATTTGCCATATCGAATGGATGATTTCAATTTGATTTTTACTGTTTATGGTATTTTATATGAAAATGTAATGACTTTAAACTCTTGAAAATACTAATTTTCAACATATTTGATACTGTATTGCATGATAATTGCACGGCTGATTGACATAATTCAGTAGTAGTCTGAATATATATATATTTTGTGGGGGGTAAGGGAGAGAACTGAACCCTAATGTTCCACACTGCAAGCAGCAACATTACTCAGTACGCTACACAAATTTCTTCTGTCCTAATGCCCTTCCTGCTGAATATAAACAGTGGTACATGATTACAGTGTACGCAATCCACATTTGTAATTCCAATCTGTTAATAGACCTGTTTCACCTCATGAGGTACCTATCAAGCCCTGACGACTGAGCAGGGAAAGCTGAAAATTGTGCAGTGCATAGTGTCCTGAAGATTTGGATTGAGAAGTTTGATAAGTGCATCCACATTTGGGAGAAATTATATTTTAAGTATAGCAAAACATTACTTTATAAAGCTTTCTCTGATATAACCCTCTGAAGACCATGCATTCACTCCAAATCAAAGCAGCTAACCACTTTCCTCTCCTTATTGTGCCATATTGTAGGATGTTATCTGTGGTATTCATTCACTGCAAGTAATTCAGTTTTTGCAAATATCTTCTGTACTGTTACTGTTACTAATGTTCAAAGTATTTAACTGAATTGAGTGATTCTAACTTGTATTGAAAAGTTTTACTCAATTAAACAATTCAGTTATTTTCAACAATGTCTTCTTGTTGAATTTGTTAAATCAACAGCACACATTATTTAAAATCATTATTTATTAATGATATTGGATAGCAGATAAAATAATACGGACTGCCACAAGGAGAGATTTGGGAAAAATGAAATCAACACATTCACACACAGAACATCACACTTACTGGAAAAATGTTATTTGGTTTTATTCAAACTTTGTCCGTTATTTGTTGTGTGTTTGTTTGTTTGTCTCGACTGATGCCTCAGCCATCCAAAAGAGTCCCTTTCTCTGCAAGTGTAGGATGGCCCTGCTTCTCCCACATCAGAAGTATAGGCATTTACAGCATTGGAGCCTGTTAGCTTGCATATTTTAATATAGTTTACTGAACAGTTAAATGTTCTCCTCTGGCTGTGTCAAGCTGTCCAGTGGTGATGTGTTAACTGCAATTTTAAAAGACTAAGTAGTTGGCATACTCTGTCTGGGAAGAAGCATGTGCTTGCCCACACCCTGCCACTGGTGCTATTGGTGTTATTGGGTTCCACTGTTGTTATAGGTCAATGAAAGGCTTTCCTGTCCTGTCTAGAACTCTGTAAGGCATTGCTCCATATAACTAATTTTTAGTACAGTTTTTTTAAGAGTGTATTTTCATGTGTTTTTTTTTAAGTGTAGTAACCTATAACGGTGATCCCAGCTGGAGTGAAGCGTTATTTTACTCATGAGCTCTTGAAACAGCCTTCATCCCTCTTCACTGTGGGATTCTTAAATGTAAAGGAAAAAGCATGATGATGATTTAGCACAGCAGTGGAATAATAATTACGCATTAATCCTGAGTGGAGGATTTGACTCTAAAATATAACTGATGGATGAGCTTTCTCTCTCTCCTGCATATGGTCAAAGACATGAACATGATTATCATGTAATAATATAAATGATTGTATCAAGTTCAAAAGGTTTAGATATTTTATGATTTTAGATGTTTTTGCAATTTTTTTTTTTTTTTACAAATTACACATAGTAACGATAAATTAAAATTTACATTTGTTTTAGAAATTACAATGTCATTAACAAGTTTTAAACACTGTCATAATGCTGCCATATTGCAAACCGTTTGGTTCCAGTGTTGTATGTTAGAATTAAGCCAATAATTAAAATGACACACATCTTTTCGCATAATGTTTTTTCTTACTAATTCGACCTGAATTTAAACATAATAAAGTTGAGTGTTTTTTAAATATCGTTCTTTCTTTGTGGGCCCATACTGAGGATTTTAAAGGTGACCTGTGCTTTTATTGCCATTGCACACAAGTAAAACTAATTTTAGACTTGTTTTTTGGCTTTAAAGGAACACTAGGTAAACTAGTGATTTTTTTTCTGCTCCTGTGGCTCACCCTACTGTAATTTATATTTACAGCAGTGTATTGAAATCAATGGGTTTCCTACCTTACACCTAAAGTTACAGAGTGCAGTTTCTGCAGTGCTGAGCCCAGATTAGCAATGATAGGGGCACTATTCAACCTATTATATGTAAGTGAAGCATCACAATGATTTTGAAGCTGTCATTTTCAATACAAAAAATATGACATAATGTTCCTTTAACCCAATTGTGGCATTGAATACACACACACATTAGTGCACCGGGGCAGTGAGCATACACACATTTCTGTGCCCAGGGAGCAGTTGTGGGGGAAAGGTGATTTGGCCAAGGGAACTTCTGCTGTGGATGATGGAGGAGAATGTGTTGTTTTTTGGTGTAAGTCTGTAGTCTAATAATATTTCTAGACAATTCTGAAATGATTAGTTTGATGTAATGGAACATCCTCTTTATGTTCAGTATGTGCTGAATAGATAGAGACAGCAGCAATAGCACTAGCCCTCCACCCACTCCCCACACACACCCACACACACCAAAAGGCACGTTTCTACGGTTGTTCAGATGTAAGAGGGGCTGTGGGAAGAGCTCTTGCTTTATCTCATCCTTGTATTCACTTTTTCCCCATAGCCTGGTTGTCCTCTCATGTCTTCATCAGTGAGCATTTAGCATGGATGACATGTGTTGGCGAAGCATTAACATGCCACTCTGCCTTGGAGCGAGAGCGAGAGAGAGAGAGAGAGAGAGAGAGAGAGAGAGAGAGAGAGAGAGAGAGAGAGAATGAGAGAGAGAGAGGGAGAGATAAGTACATTTATAGAGTGAGCAGAGGGTAGTAGATCAGAGCATCTCGGGCGTTTAGGTGTTGATATGCTGGTCAGCTCAGCCGGCCTTCACCAGCTCCAGATCTGTCAGTAGTTTCTCTCTCTTTCACCCATGTTTCTTTTCTCCCCTCGTATGAATATTTTCACCTTGTGCTGTCAGTGTTGCGTAAAGGATATGTGATGTGTGTGTTAATCAATCTCCGACACAGGACTCAAAAACCTGAGCAAAACAACTTGACAGTTGCTGTGGAAACACCTGTTGAGGAACATAATGAAGGCTCTGAAAGTAATGAACATCCAGAAGGCACCATGAGGCTGTCAGCCCACTTGTTAATCTCAGAAATTTTGTTTGCACCAAAATGATGTCTGACCATTGATTGTGTTTCTTTGTTCCTCCCAATATCCAAAAGACCCTGTTAGGCTGTCTGTCTACAAAATATCTTAAAATATTCTCTGATCCAAATGTTCTTTTAATATTGATTCAGATTTTATTCTTTTATCCACTGCTGGCTTTCGTAAAGAGATATTAACACCTGTTCATCATAGATTCACTTCATAGTCAACGAATCCCTGTGAATCCAGTCGATACCCTCCGTTTAAAGCACTTAAAGTGCCTGCCATGATTTGATTTCTCTGTGGTACCCAAAAGAAGAGTTCTCTGTATTTCAGCTGGAGGAGAGAGTCATGTCATAGCCCTGGTGTGGTGAGGCACACTGGTCTCCACCAGCTCCCTGTGATGCCACAGCACATTTCGTACTTCTCATTAAGGCAACTTGTATTTTGCCTTGTGTTGCTAATGGCAACACCCCATTAACAACTTAGTCTACCCTCCGAGGTCAAGGAAGTCCAGCAGATGGTGGCACTAATGGTCATTATCTGAGAAATATCAGTTTGCTGGCTTGAAGGAAAAAAAAGAATGTTAACAAACAAATGCTATTACTCATACAACAACTAATTGGGCCCCTGTCAGTGCATATTCTCAAGACATT
Source organism: Hoplias malabaricus (assembly GCF_029633855.1). Classification (NCBI taxonomy): domain Eukaryota; kingdom Metazoa; phylum Chordata; class Actinopteri; order Characiformes; family Erythrinidae; genus Hoplias; species Hoplias malabaricus. The sequence continues at coordinate 35,112,555 of NC_089805.1, read as the reverse complement.
ACAACAACTCTCACCCACCAGTGGCAACTTATAAGCTTTATGGTGACATATGAAAAAAATGTTACAAATGTGAACTTAAATTGTATGGTATTTCACTATAGGAGTGTTTGGATGAGTTGTCTTTTTTCAGAGTACAAACACAGAGGCTGCTCTTGTTTTTCACAGAATGGGAGCTTGTGGTCAAATGTTAAAAAATAACCCTCTGCCCCCTTCTACACCCACCCTCTCTCTCTCTCTTCTCTCTCTCTCTCTCTCTCTCTCTCTCTCTCTCTCTCTCTCTCTCTCTCTCTCTGTGTGTGTGTGTGTCCATCTCTCATGTCTATGTTTGTGCTACAATTATTAAAGAGCCTTATCTGAGATTTTACACATTTATTTGGCATCAAAGACTCATTTCAATGTAAAGGTGAAGTGGAGTTAAGGAGTCCTTAGCAGAGAAAATGCCACATTTGCCCTGTTTTGCTGTACTCAAGGCCTTATTTTCACCCTTGGGACAGAAACTTGGGTTCTCCCAACGAGACCTGCACAGCCCACAAATCTGTCTCTAAGCAAAACGTACCAAAACAAGACAATACAAGACTTCACATGTTCCTTCGCTAATTAAAATGATTTCTTCTACAAAAACCGCCACTAACACAGAGTGAGACAAGACAAGAATCAACGCTGGACTGACTTTTTAAACACGGAGAACACTAACTTCTGTTTAAAGACTCCAACAGGACTCTGAACTCGGTTATTCTCCTAGAAGTGCTCTCCCGTGTCAGTGACTCCTCTCACCGCTGATGGCGCACTGAAAAATTGCTCTTCTCTAACTCCCTTTGTTAGAGAAGCCTGAATGCACTGAATTTAGTAACTTATGAACCAGTTTCTTATTCAGATTTCCTATTCTACCTTGAAAAAAGAGCTCTAAATTAAACTTGTACCTTTGCTCTGTGTTGTTCATTTACAATTCATTGTGATTAAATAGAGTTTTATTTACACACATTTCTCTGCATTACAATTTAGGCTGAGGTTCATTCATTCATTCATCTGTAACCGTTTATCCTGTTCAGGGTTGCAGTGGGTCCGGAGTCTACCCAAAATCACTGGGTACCAGTCATTTAGAGGGCGACACACGCAGGCACACATTCACTAGTTGTATAGCCAATCTACCACTGAGCACCTGGAAATCTGAGCACCTGGAGGAAACCCACACGGACACTGGGAGAACACACCAACTCCTCACAGACAGTCACCCTGAGCGGGGCTTGAACACACAAACCCAGGAGTTGTGTGACAGTGCCACCCTTTGGCTGAAGTTATAGTTCTTTAGTCAGACTTCCCATTAGGGTAAGGTTTCTGTCGCGCTGTGTTGATTCTTATCCATTTGGGTGTTTATACAGTGCTTTATTTACTATTCTCAGTGCTATTTAACTGCTGCTCAGCCGCACAATGGCTCATTTAGTCAGGTTTTTTCTGAGAGGCTAGTGCAAGCTCCGGTGTCAAAATCCTGGATAGTGCACCTTTAACCTAACTCTACACTGATCATAAGCAACATTAATCTATAGCCTGTGATGCCAGCAGGTAGGAGGCCAGTTACACTCACAAATGACAAATGACTATTTTAAACATTCACAAATTAATAAACTTAAAAAGGTTTGTTAACTGGATAAAAAGCAATCATCAGACAAACTCCAATATAAATGTAATTACAATAATACCTCCCCAGCAAAAAACAAACAAACCAAATTAAAAACAAAAAAAAAACATTTCCTATTAAACTTCTTATCACACCAGTACAGCACAAAATATGTTACACTAAATTGTTAAAACTAACAGAACTTAAGATCATTTGGTTAAAAAAAGTCTTCAGCAGCCAAAAGAAAAAGGGTTCTTTAAACTAGCGGCTAAAGTGAAAGAGCTCTATAGGCAATGATTACTATTGTGGGGAACTGTAGTTCTCTCTGTTTTGTTTACGTTCAGAAGCACAGCATCTTAAGGTGAAATGGTATGTTTGAGGAGAAAAACAACAGTTATATTTTGTGGCTAAATTTTAAAATGTCTGCAAGTTTCTTTTCACTTTTTGCATTACCACAAAAACATGTTTGTAATTCGAGGTTTTTTTGTTTTGTAGCATTTTCAGGTTGCTTTTACTGTGATTCAGTTAGCGGTCTCTCAAAATTAGAATGGGTTCGTACCTAAATAATCAGAAATTTAGGTAGGTGTTACAAATAAATAAAGCAATATCCTCAGCTCATTTCATGTTTTTCAGTGTTTGATGATCTCTTTGGCATTTCTTGATATTCTGATATTCTTGGCGATAATAACAAAATACTGAAAAATACTTTTATGAATTTTAAAAACGCATTATTTGAACTAAATAAATTATACATTAATATTCATTATATTAAATTTTAAAAAATGTAAGTTATTTTAATAATATTACAGTGGTTTGTTATATGACTGATATTCTGTAACCAAAGCACCTCCACACGACTGGATTCCCTACCTTTTTGGAGTAAATTCCTGGAGTAAATAGGACTCCACTGCCTAGTGTCCCTCCACTCGTCATTTGCTGCCCCAGCGTCTCTGGCCTCTCTACATGAACTGCCTTAGGCCTGTTCAGTGTATTTGTTTTGTTTTTTTTTCTTCACACGTTTAGCAGCAGTAACATGGTAGACAGGTCACCATGGCAGGGTTCAGCCATGGTGTAATTCCCTTAGAGACACACAGAAGAATGCCATCCAATGCAGGCAACATACTAAGCCAGCACAGAGAGTATGATCACCATCCCTCTCCCCAGTGGAAAGCAAGATCTGTCTGCTAAATAGTGCAAACAGGCATTATGGGCCTCACTGGGACTCGCAGGCAGTGAAAATAGCGTCCATAAATGATCATGTCTAATACTGTAGCTTTACTGCAAGCAAAATATTACTATTTCTGTTGACTATGAATTTAAAATCTACCTGAAATCTATTATAACATTAGAGTTATTTGCTTTAAAATACAAAAATAAATAAAATAATTAATTCATTTAATTCATTCATTGTCTGTAAGACAACACCTTGGAGGGGTGGAACACACCCTGAAGGAGGCGCCAGTCCTTCACAGGGCAACACACACACACACACACACACACACACATTTACTAACATGCTCACAGCTACGGACACTTTTGAGTCACCTACCAACGTGTGTTTTTGGACCATGGAAGGAAACCCACGAAGACACAGGGAGAACACACCAAACTCCTTACAGACAGTCACCCGGAGCGGGACTTGAAGCCACAACCTCCAGGTCCCTGGAGCTGTGTGACTGCGACACCGTGTCGCCCTGGAAATAAATTAATTAATATACTAAATTAATATAATAAACTAAACTGTTCAACTTAAGTCACCTAATTTTGCCCATTCATAAAAAATATAGCAGGTTCTGTGACCAATTTAAAGGATTTTTTTTTTCTTTCACACATTCATTTATTCATTATCTGTAAGCGCTTATCCAGTTCAGGGACACGGCGGGTCCAGAGCCTACCTGGAATCATTGGGCACAAGGCTGGAATACACCCTGGAGGGGGCACCAGTCCTTTCACACATTTCATATCATAAATGTATTAATATTTAGAGATAACTGTACTTAGTGGCTGCACATATAATACTAATGAGGTTCTAGACCAGAGTTTTGTGGAACAGCATGGTTAACTTTTACACATGAAGATTTCCCATATTTATGATAACAGTAAAAAGGTCTTAACTGAATCAAAGATTACTATTTATCTATTTTCTACTCGTCTGATTGACCAAAGGAAAGAAACAGATCATGTACTTCATCAATCTTCAACAGTGGTGTCTTTGTACTCTGAAGAGGCTTAAATCCTGACACAAACTTTTCCAGTGTGTGACTCCTATGCAATTATGAGCTTAGTTGCTGAGCTAATGCTTTCTCTAAGATCTTTGAGATAAAGGGAAAATTAGAGATGGCCCTGTAATTGCCCGTTTCTCAAGAGCTGAGATTAGATTTCTTGATCAAAGGTTTGTTCTATTAATTTGAGGGTTTATGTGTATGGTCAATTCTAAGATCTGATTTTTATGATTGCTATCAGTGGTCTAATTTTTTTCTCCCTGGTTGCTTCTGTTTTTATAAATCTTGACTACAATATTTTATGTGATTTGCAAGTACTATCTGCAGAGCCACAACTTATTTTGCGACAGCGTTTCTCAAAGTGTGGGGCATTGCAGGTGGGGCCCATGGAATTGGAAGAAATTTGCCTTTATTATTATTATTTTATGCCATTCTGTTTGCCAATAAAGCTTACTCAATGAAAAGCCCCCATGCACAATAGATTCATCAATAACCCTTAAACATACTAAAAGTACATTAGATAGGAAACCAGAGAAATTTAATTTGCCTGGAAACAAAATATGTTTTTTTTTCCCGCAAACTTTTATTTTGAAAATGCACCACCGAGATGAACGCGTTTTTGCAGCGAGGCAAGTTTCGTTAAGGCACCTGTTCAAATACAAATATTCTCTAATCATCAGCTTTACTGGCCTCAGATTCACCGTCAGAGTCTGGTTTATAACGTTGTTTTTACCAGCTCTGGGCTTGAGGTCAGTAACGAGCACAACACACAACAATGACGGATAATTACGGTTATGAAACTGACTTGTATATAACTGTTAGGAAAACTGAGGAGGATATGAGAGTTAGTTAACCTTAATATTAGCTGTGTTCAGGTTGTGATATGCAGCAAGTTAACGTTAGTCTCTGCCCGTGTCCCAAACTGCACACTGCTGTACTGAACAGTTTGAAAAACATATATACCACAGAGTGCTTTCTATAGTGTAGCATGTAAAGTTCCATAGCGTGTTGTTTGGGACACAGCCTCACTCTCTAACGTTTATTAATTCATTATCTGTAACTGCTTATCCAGTTCAAGGTCGCAGTGGATCCTGAACCTGGAATCATTGGGCGCAAAGCAGGAATACACCCTGGAGGGGGCGCCAGTCCTTCACAGGGCAACACAGACACACACACATTCACACCTACGGACACTTTTGATTCACCAATCCACCTACCAACGTGTGTTTTTGGACTGTGGGAGGAAACCCACGCAGACACGGGGAGAACACACCAAACTCCTCACAGACAGTCACCCGGAGCGGGACTTGAACCCACAATCTCCAGGTCCCTGGAGCTGTGTGACTGTGACACTACCTGCTGCTCCACCGTGCCGGCTCTCTAACGTTTATGTTAATAAAATGCTGTTCCACATCATTGTAAATGCAGTATTTTAGTGCCTTATCTACATAGGAATCAGCTTATAGCCACCTAATATTAAATATCTATACCAAACATCAAACTCATTCCTATGGCCTTGCACCTGCATTTGCATTTTGATTTTATTGTTTTCATTTTAATTTTAATTTGGTCAGGATTTACCTCCCATATGAATTGACGTGAGCAGATCCGCGGGGCGTTTAGAGCTGGCTTCGCCACTTGCTGCTTCCTGATTTTGTCTTTGTCTTTGGAAATGCTATGAAAACTGATATAAGTCTTTCCTGTGCCGGTCTACTGGAAATGTGATAAAACAGTAACACAGCGAGGCATGATGTTCTTTAAGATAATGCTTTAAAGATGAACTGCTTTCAGGTTTAGTGCTGTGCAAATGTTTGACGTCATTCAAACAAAAGCCCTGAATACGCCCTTATGTCAAATAAAGGCATTATTTGTCAACCAAAAAATATTTCTAACATGAATACTCTTAAACTGATTATTGAAATTAAACGGTAATTGCTTTGTGGCCACGTTTTCACATTATTTTATGAATGACATCCTAATTTGTGTTTACGGTTGCTGTTAGAAATAAACACCTTCTGCTAAATATTGGCAGGGTCAGTAAGGCCAGGAGGATGCAACTCTATTTATTTTACTATAACAGGGACTGAGCATAGAATAAAAAAAATAAATGAGACTGTGGTAACCAGTCAAGTAACCGTTTGTTCCATCAATGTGTGTGACTGCAAGTCTTGCAAAAACATAATTCTTTTTCCACTGCGCTCACTGCATTATGTTTAGGGTTAAGCTATAATGAGCGGCTGTAGTTTTCCCAAGTGTTAAGTACTAGTACTAGTGCTATAACTAGTGTTATTATAGCTTTGCCACTTTTTGTGTCTCTTAAGACTTCATCTCTTTTTTTAACTCTATACATTCATAATTTGTGTGTGTGTGTGTCTGTGTGTGTGTGTGTGTTTTCATGTTCAGACAGTCAGATTACCACACTAAAAGCCTGTCATCTTTATCTCTGACTGGTTTGTGGTGTTGTCAAGAGAAAGGTCAAAAAATACTCTCTCTCTCTCTCTCTCTCTCTCTCTCTTTCTCTCTCTCTCACACACACACACACACACACACACAGGAGAAGAGGGTGACAGTGGCCTAGATACTGACAACCACTGTAAAGCATGAGAGACCACAAGGTCATTGGACATACCTTTCATTTAATGCATAGTAAATGTCACATCGCTACAACATCTGGGCAAAATATCTCTCCTTTTTTAAATCCATTTTAAGTACTATTAACTTTGTATACTTTACCTGGGTTCATCAGCGTAGATCCCAAACAACGCAGCTCAGTGAAGGTAAATATGAGAAGATTAATCGATGTTCTATTCAGAGACAAGCCCAATGAGTGATGCTACCAATGAGAGTCCCCTCACCCTTGCTGATGTATGGAGAATGCCATCGGTGTCTTATTCCCATCCAGCACATCACTCTGCCTCTCCTCATCCTTCAGGTCATGCTAGATTGCATTATTTATTTATGAGCCTTTGTCTCTGACAGAGATCTGGCTTCGTGCTTCATTTAGCCATTTTGATAGTCAAAAATGGAGAAACATGACAGCAAGAAGTATGGCTCCAATAAACAGGCAGACTTGCAAATTGTACTGGCATTTTGGCTCAGTATTGACCATTTCATCAATGGCTGGTCAAAACCTTCAGCATGATTATGAGTAAGTGCAATAAAAGGGTGCACAAGAGTTTTCAGCACAAATCAATTTTAATTTCAGTTGTTTTTCAGTATGCTCCGGTTGGCAGTGCTTCAGCTGTGTTCTCCTGTCCTAATCTGTTTATTGAAGGTGGAGCACAGCAGGCTTGGCCTGCAATCTCGATCTGGCTATCAGAGTGGAGGGAGTATCAGTCAATGAGGCCCATTCATCATTTGGCAGCATCGTTTGACAGCTGACACTGTCTCCTGACTGAACCCTGACCCCACTTTATTCAAAATCCCAGATGTCAGGCCTCACCAAGACTGCCTCACTTTGGTTCCACCAGCAAGACACTCCATGTGTGCCATGGCTGATGTTTCCTCTAGTTACATCTTTGTCCACTGGACCAGGCTAATGGCACGAGGAACAGGGAAACCCTCGACTTTGCCTAATGACTGGTGCAGAGTATGTGAAAATGCCACAGCAACCCACTACAGGTCCCCCATTACTCATAGCTGCTCAGCCTGCTCTGTTACCATCAGAACACTGCTCTAAAGACTCTGGAGATTGGATGTAGTTTGACTCAGCAGAAAACAGGGACACAATGCAGTTTTCGGTTGTAAACCATACGTACAATGTAAAGAAAACTTGGTTTGAAAACAGCAACAAAGGCAGTCACACAGCTCCAGGGACCTGGAGGTTGTGGGTTCGATTCCCGCTCCGGGTGACTGTCTGTGAGAAGTTGATGTGTTCTCTGATTCCAGGTAGGCTCTGGACCCACCGCGATCCTGAACGGGATAAGCGGTTACAGATAATGAATGAATGAATGAATGAACACCACACAACAACCCCCCCCCCCCAAAGTCTAGAAAGCTGTGTAAAGTTAGACACATATTTTAAATAATTGGATTATTGAGAAGACAAATCCCAAAGTTTTGTTTTAACAGAGTTAAGAAGTAACTTAAATATAAGTGAAGGACCATGCCTAAAGTCTTGCTTCTAAACACCCCAAGCCCTTTAAATTCTCCTGTTCCATGTGACAAAAACAGGGGTGGTGGTGGTGGGAGGGTTGTTCATACCCACAAAAAAGCCACCCTGACCTCCTTCCTCCACCTCCTCAAAGTTCACTTTTTTATACATTTAGCTTCTGTTTAGTGACTTCACACACTATATGGCCAAGCATTTATGAACACCTGCTCATCCAGCATATCTTTCTGAACTCAAGGGTTATCCATCCTGCGGTAACAGTTTTACTCTTCCGGGAAGGTCTTACACTAGATCTTTTACACTCTAAGTCTTATGCTGAAAAACATTACAGCAAACCAAGAGAACTGGACATAAATTCAAGAATGAACCTATGCTCCTTTATGCAATGATTTCTTGTTTCATTTCAGAAATGTCACTTTTCAAAAGTCGTGAAATGTCACACACCTCAGTTTCACTGCTGGACTTCGTCTGCAGTACATTTTCTTCTCCAAAGAAGAAAAACAGGTCCGTATAGAAAACTTAAAATCTAGCCTACTGATTGTTTGATTGGTCAGAAGTGCATTCTTTTGTAGGGGGACTGAGGACAAAGGGTGATTTAAACCCCATCTCCTGCTACAGTGTTACATTCCTATAAAAAAATAGAGGAGGAAATTATTGGTGTGTTCACACAGGTGAGAGAGTAAAAAATTCCTTTGAGAGAGCACAGCAACACAGCGACAGCGACAACATGAAGTAGAATGAATAATCACTCTGTTAAGCAACATTTTAAACAATGGGCTCTCGGCCCAATTGCAGACGTGGTGGTAAAATGCCTCCACCTCCTGCTCTCTGTATTTTTTATTTATTTTTGTTCCTTCCTTTCCTTCTTATTCTCAACAGTGTGGTTGTAAATGTATAACAGAAGCTCATTACCACCATTCCATCTTTCCACCGTTTTATCTGATCCACTTTTGCACATATACAGGTACAGTTTGAAGAACAATTTAGCATGGAATAAGTAGTAGATACTGTTTTGTGTCTCTGGTGAACTGTGAAACATGGACCTTGGACACACCCACACATGACAATGCGAGCAGCCTTGAACACACCCACAAGAGACTCGGAGCGATGTATGTTGCATGCTAGTTTGAACATTGGGTTAGAAGGCAAAGGTGGCTGAGGAATGTCAAAGAGAAAGAAAGAGGAAAAAGCACAAAAAGTGAGATTGTGTGAGAGAGGGGAGGAGGGAAAGGGAAGAAAAGAGTGGAGGAAAGAAGAGGGAGAAATGGGAAAGAATGAATGAAGGGAAAGTGTGAAAACAGAAAATATATATAGAGTGGGACAGAGGGATACAGAGAGAGAGAATGTGTGTTAAGTGGGGTTATCTGTGCTAAAGCAGAGCATCAGTAGGTTAGGAGGCTGTCTGTGATTAACAGACAATTTGCAGAGCTGAAATTGGAGCACTTTCGCAGGGTGAGACAAGAAAAAGCTCTTAACGTCAACCCCCTGCTAGATGTGTAGAGATTCAGTGGAACAGTACAGTAAAGGAGAGAGAGAGAGAACGCTGGAGCATGTGAAGATGTGTCAGTCGTAATGCAATCAGAGAAGCGTTTGTGAGAGCACCATGCACCCACAGCACCGGGGGGTCCTGCATCATTAACAGAAGGTTTGAAGATAAGGCTCTCCTACTGTGCTCGGAGACCTTTCCTCCACCTAGTGCTCCACAGGAACCTGCCCCATCTGTCCTACAGCTTATATCACATCATTCTTCTGGAGGTCCTTAAAGTTAGAAAATGTCTCTTCATTATCATGACATGAACGATGCTTTTGAAGCTGCCAAAACCAAACCACGTGATAGTGAAGTAAGAACAGGGCTAAGAAAGCCCCTTACTACAATATGCAACTTTTGATGTCGCTCTTATGACTGAAAGAGCCTCACAGAAGTCACCTATAGTGCTATCTCCTCATGGTTATGTATGTCTTCAACAGTGGCAGGTTAAGACCTCAACATCAGAGTCTGGGAAAAACAGGCGCTGAGCTTTCCTCAGCTTTGAAAAATGTAGGATCTCATGACAATTTCATTTAAAGGGAGTTTGATGGATTTTTCTCTGCTCCCAAAGCTTCACATGCAACTGTCATTGGTGGGCCCAAATGCCACAGTGACATGTGGACCAGATTCAGTTCCTCTGTGGGGCTTAATGGAATGATGAAGATTTATTGACCACAGCACAACGTGAGGACACCCAGCCTCAACTTGTGGCTTTGATTGTTTCATTCAACAGAAAAAAAATACCTTCCTTTCAAGTCCATCCCAGTGTGAGATTATGAGCTTAAGGCCACCCTGCTCAAAGTGAAGTGATGGCAGGAGATGTAAAAAGGCACCCAGCACTGGACTGTGAAGCAGGGAAAGTACGTTTTCTGGAGAGATGGGGCTCCATCCAAAATTTTTGAAAAGAGTTGAATTGGCATCTGTGATCCAGAACCATCCAACATCAGTACCTGATCTCCCTAATGTCTGAATGCCATCACATCCACAGAGAAATAGTTTGACATCTGGTATAAAGCCTTCTTCAGTGGAGGAAATGCTGTTACACCTACAAAGGGAGACTACTGATAAATACCTTTGTTGTGTTATGGGCTTTAAAGTGTTTGTACATGTTAATAGACCTTAATCCAACTGTCATATACTTCACAGGAACAACAACTTGGATTTATTGAAGTTGTATAAACATTGTCATCTCAGACAGTGGTCCCAGAGAGACAGTCTGATAAAGCAAACAATCCAAAAACTTTGAAGAACAGGATACAGAGTCAATAACTACAAAGTCAGTCCAATAAAGCAAACAGACTGAAGACACATGTCTAAAGAAACACACATGGGGACTGGACACTGAGTCAAAACTACAAAGACAAAAGACATTCAATAACACTCAGAAATGGAGAGCATGGCCAACAACATTTTTCCAAAAAATACAGGGACGCCTGGAGATTAAACATGCCACTAGGAAGCTCTCTAACTTGGATGAGCTGTTACAGACAATGAATGAATAAACGTGTTAGTTCTTCACAGGGTGACACACACTCACACATGGACACATTCGAGTAGGCGATCCACCTACCAACATGCATTTTTGGATCGTGGGAGGAAACCAGAGCACCCGGAGGAAACCCACACCGATACGGGGAGAACACACCAAACTTCTCACAACAGACAGTCACCTGAAGCAGGTTTTGAACCCACAACCCCAGGACCCTGGAGCTGTGTGAATGCAATACTACATGTTGCGCCACCGTGCTGCCCAATGAATGTAGGGTGGGCCATTTATATGGATACACCTTAATAAAATGGGAATGGTTGGTGATATTAACTTCCTGTTTGTCGCACATTAGTATATGGGAGGGGGGAAACTTTTCAAGATGGGTGGTGACCATGGTGGCCATTTTGAAGTCGGCCATTTTGGATCCAACTTTTGTTTTTTCAATGGGAAGAGGGTCATGTGACACATCAAACTTATTGGGAATTTCACAAGAAAAAGAATGGTGGGTTTTAACGTAACTTTATTCTTTCATGAGTTATTTACAAGTTTCTGCCCACTTATAAAATGTCCTCAAGGTGCTGCCCATTGTGTTGGATTGTCAATGCAACCCTCTTCTCCCACTCTTCACACACTGATAGCAACATCGCAGGACAAATGCTAGCACAGGCTTCCAGTATCCGTAGTTTCAGGTGCTTAAAACCAAGCACACCATTGTTTTGGAAATAAAAAACATAGTTTCTGCTCCTTGCTCCTGGGCTCTCACCCTGAACCGATCTGTGGTTCATCCTCATTTAAAGAAACAGGTGTTGAAACTGGTCATTCTGAACAGGGCTGTTTAGACAAGGTGAAAATAACATTATGTTTTTTTGATTATGGTGGTTTTTTTTTTTTTTGGTTTTTTTTTTTACCTGTGGAAAGGGTATTGAATTGTCATAAAATCTTTCCAGCTTGTGGAAGATCTTTTACTTTATGGTTTATTTTTTTACTCTAAATGTTTATACAGCATTAATCGTGGAATCCAAAGAGAGATCTGTTAAGTGCATTTATTGTGGTCTTTCCATGTAGTTAGAATACAGCTTGATTTCATCCCTGAGAAGTGGCCTCTGCCTCCAGACTGCTCAGGTGTAGAGACACTCCCTTGGCTGCTCCTGTCTCCACTGCACTAATTAAATGTGGCCTTCTGACATCCATCAACATATGGCCACCAATATAATGATTGAAACCAGGACTGTGCCTGGATGAATATGAGGAGTCTTTTATCTTTTCCCTTCTTCACCACCCCCTCCATGCAGTGACATGGATAACTGATCACCTGTGTAATGTGTCCGTTCTCTTGGAGAAGTGCAGTGTGTTGAGAAGGACTTCTCTTTGGTTTCTTTACACTGGCAGCTTGTTGGTTTCCGACATCAAAATCGGCCGGATTAACAGCAGGCGGGGATCAAAATGTAGTGGAATTGGTTTAACTTCTCTCAGGGGGAATGGATTTTCAGTGCGCAGATACACTATAATTAAATCATCTTGTGTCACCTGCGGAGAGTTGAATCAACCAAAGGCACGCACTCCCAACACCCAGAACTGTGGAGTACGCGTCTCCATTATTTCATGCTCCACCGAGCAACGATCAGCTTCACTTTCCCAGCAACATCTTGTCGAGAGAGTGGCATTTACTCAAACCAATCCCAAGCCATGACACAAGTATGCTGAGGGGCACCATCGCCAGCAACCTGGCATTTTTCACAACATCAACCGCATGAATTCCAAACGAGGGAATGGTCCGAGATAGAACATGGGGTTAAAACAATGTGAAAAACAAAGAAAGAGAAACAATGTCCAGTATTTGTTCAACATGAGCTCCTCAATGTACATTTACTAGATGCTGCTGAAGTTGACTGAATTTCCAGATTCACTAGAGATTAAGCATCCAAGCATCCGGGCAAATAACACTGCCCCTCTCACTCTGCCCCTGCCTCCTGCCACTGTAATAAATTCATAACACACTGTCAATAAGCTGTTTATTCTTCATGGAACCAGAGGAAAGAGGCTAGATCCCTGTAGTGTATGTCTTTGGTGCTTCCGCTGCTGCAGTGTAATTCAACCTAAGGGCAAAAACAACGTTTTAATTACACTCTCAGGAAAAAACATCACAATGAAATCATCTCTAATAAATAATTACTTACAAACATGAATACAATAACATACTCCATACCACCCTGTACACTCTTAAAAGCAACACCAATGACTTTGGGGTCCCTGAAGTATCCTTCAGTGAGCAGTACAGTGCAAAAATCAGAGACCATTTATTTATTTCTATTAATAAAAATAGGTTATTATCTTGTCCTCATCAGGAAAATTATACAGAAAGCTAATAAAAACACCACAGTGTAGAACAGTAATGGTTTAGTACTCAGTGAATCCATAGATTGTTTCTAATACTATTTTAATTCTTCTAACACATTCTTTTGGGATAACGTTTCTCAGCTTTTTAAAATAATTCTGCTGGGTTTAAGTTTTTCAGTTGTACGATTTGGATTTTCTCTTTTTTAAGGCCGTTCAGTTCTATGCGATTCTTTGAAGAACTACTTTTGAAACCAAGAGTTTATAGAACCTCCAAATATGGTTCTGCACCAATTAAAGTTTTCCTAGAGCCATACGTCTTAGTCAGAATCATTTGTGAGTCTTATTTTTAAGACTGATAGATGGTGAGGCACCTTAGGTAAAAGATACGTGTACCACGAATGAATATGTCGGTGTCATCGGGGACAACATTTTTTGGATGTTAAAAGTGATGAATTTCATAAGATACAATTTGCTGCAGGATATTGAATCATCCAGTGGCGTAATTGGTTTGATCTCAGGAGCTGCTCTCATTCATCACCTGCGTCTTTGATCCAGTGTGTTTGCATCATGCCTTTGAAATATTTTTTTGACCCTGACTGTAGCTATACATGTGCCACAAAAACAGCTTCTCATATACCTTATTAACTGGACAATCTTATTAGATCTATGCACAGGACACTTAATTATGCACATATTTAAAGATTATAACATTCTAAAGCATATTCATGCACTGCACATGAGAATTCCTGTACAGTGGCACTGATAGAGAGGCTCCTAACCAGTGAATCAATTATGTAATGTAGACAAAGGTATAAAGTTTTCTTTGTGTACTATATTGTCTTTTTAAAAGTATATCAGGCATCTGCAGCAATAACAGAATTCTGTGAGGCATTTCTTTACAGGTATTAAACTCAGTAGGTGAATGAATGATTATGGGAACATTTGATGCCTTCAAACAGTGACTACATAATCAACTTACTAAGTATTCCCAACCGGTGATTTCTCATACTTTAGAGATAGCAGATGTTTTACAAAAAAAAAAAAAAAGTGCATGAGGGAATGTTTGCTGTACAGTATATAATGTCTATTATATGAATCCACTTTACATTAATTGAATGGTACGGTGGCAGTAATAAATTCACAAATAATCATACGCCCTTAGTCGACATGCCTGCTGAAATCCACGTTTAGATAAAAAATAAAAGGTCCTGATAATTAAGTGAATATGCTGGGCATTTTAAACTAAAGCTGAATTGTGTTAAAAGCCTCATTATGATACATTAAATGTCTAGGAACTTCCTGGTTGTGCAGCACGATGCAGATAATAGGCTATTTAAGCTTTTGTCAAGTAATTTCATTAATGCAGCTTTTACCCGTCAGAATGACGCTCCTAAAAACAAAGCACTGCCTTTCTCACATTTAAAATGGACACCATAGAGGTCTTCCAGAATCTAAAGTGCTACATTTATTTGAAGCATATTGCCTTCCAGTGCAAACCCATAGAAAAGAAAACTCAAGAATGAGATCTCCTTAATATCACTGAAGACTACATCAAGTCTCGTGCTGCTCAGAAATTGCTCCTGAGAACATGAGATTTGCGTCTCCTTGGGTTTTAGAGGAGGTCTCATTGAAGTCTCACACTTTGCTCAACTTTAATGAAACAATAACATTCCTGTTCCTCTGCAACTGAACTAAAGCGAAGAGCTCAGCCATGTCTTATCCAAAACTAAGAATTTACTTGATATTGATGGTGTAAATAACTATTATCATTTTTATCTGCAAAAAGTATTGCATGTACCCCTTTTGTCTAATATTATTTATTCCAAGGAGTTTTAGAAGAATAACCATGAAATCTGGCAAGCCACCGAACAAGTTTGGAGCAATGACATTTTCATCTGGGAGAGGAAGAAGATCCATTACAAGGCCAGGACACGGGCCATCTCATGGGCATGATTATTGCCCCCTCCTTCTCCACCACTACAGACTATAGCAGACTAAAATGAAACACTGCATTATACTGAACCACACACATACACAGAGCATACACAAATGATTTCCACACGTAGATTTTCCACGCTTGGGCTGTTGAAGCTGTTTGTAGAGCTGTCACCATAATGATCCTTTATTCCTGCTGATGATGATGTCTGTTCCTCCTGATGGATTCTGCGTGCCAGTGGTTGAACAGAGTGAGGGCTGGATTGAGCCCATTGTTCACATTACCCAAAGAGTCAGCAGGGTGCTGAGAAATCAGTGTGCCATAAAAGATGGTTTGGAGAGAGGGGAACGTGGCTTGTCAAATCCTTGATGACAGAATTAACCCCTGTAGTGACATGATCTCTCTAGCTTCTCTTCAGACTCATTCATAACCGTTCATCAAATACTTAAAAGGCTTTTATCAGCCTTTTAACCAGACCTCAGAAACTGAAACAACAATGACTTTGCAGAGTAATATTTCCACCCCCAACATAATGATCCCATAAAAGCAAAGGTTAATTCTGGAGGTTTTTGAGTAGTCTGTGCCTAATATAATTCTATTATAGGTTTGTCCCCTGGTAACATGGTAACAGTATGAAATTAGAACTGTGGTTTGCTACATTACAATAATTATTAGCAGAGCCTTGCATGTAACACGACTTACATTGCTATTGTGTACAGTAGGTCATAAACACACACACACACACACACATACTTCACATATTATAAGACCTGTAAACATATATATTTAATTGACTTAGTCAGTATGAAACATTCAGAATCTAATTTTTGATATTTCTAGAAATGTTGCTGTGAGGAACATTTATGTAATGCAATTAATCATTGACTGTTCTATCTGCTGTCTTACATAATTAGTATGGTACAGTACCCGAGCCTACTAAAAAATGCATATATATATATATATATATAATTTTTTTTTTCACAAGGTCCAATGACATTACAAGAGCCCTTTGTATTTCTACAATTACAGAATGTAGTCCCCGTTTCACCCGGCTCTTCAATGGTCAGGACCCCCACATGTACGAATTGAGTGGTGGAGCAATCTCAGCGCTGCAGCCACACTGACATGGTGATGATGTGTTAGACTGTGTTGTGCTGGTATGAGTGGATCAGACAAAGCAGTGCTGCTCAAGTTTTTAAACACTGTGTTAAACTCATGGTCCACACTGTTAGACACACCTACCTCATTGCTCCACCTTGTACATGTAAAGTCAGAGAGAGTAGCTCATCTGTTGCTGCAGTATGTGTTGGTCATCCTTCAGTCCAGTGTTTCTCATCTCTGGTCCCGATGGCACACTGCCCTGCACATTTTAGTGAATTCCTGAATTAGGTGTGTTGGGAGCAGAATCACAAAAAATGTGCCTCCAGGGTTAAGAAACACTGCTCTAGTCCTTCATCAGTGGGTTTTACAAACTTGCAGCCCTGCTGTGACTTACCCACTCGTACAAGCACAACACACAATTACACATCACTACTGCAGTGCTGAGAATGATCTAGCACCCAGATCATACCTGCTCTGTGTTGGTCCTGACCACTGAAGAACAGGCTGAAATGCGGATAAGAAAGTACGCAGAAAAACAAGTGGACTACAGCCTGTAATTGTAGAACAGCAAAACACTACTCCATGGTCAGTGGATGTGATAAAAAGATGACAGATAGATGATTAGAGGTACATGTGTTTACAGTGCACATGGTCAAAAATATTATATAAATAAGTCATCTCTGTGGTCATTGATTCTCCAGCACAAGCTACATAGAAATTCTTTTTTTTTTTTGCTTCGAATTGCGTACTGACTTTTAAAAATCATCACAGGTGTCTTCTTGGAAGGTTAGGGTATATGAAAAGAGCCAAGGTCATTTCAGAGAAACTGTAAAGAAAGGTGAAATACACACAGAAGACTTTGCTCTGATCCCAAACGCTGTCGCCCTCTCTCATGCAGCAGTTCTGAAAGGCTCACAGAGGCAGCAGTGACACTGGAAGATAACTCTGCTATTGTTTCACGGACAATGCTCGAGCTTAGCTGGGCTTGCTCTCCATCTGGGTTCTGATAAGCTGCAAAGCAATTAGAATGTAAATGTAGATCAATAAGCAGAACAATGTGGCGTGTATCACCCCCTGCATGTAACAGTGAGTCAAGAAAAAGTTAACCTGGAAGTGTGCAACAGGTAAAATGCATGTAAGAGGCAAAATGTTTATACTTGGTTAAAGTATTTTCTATGTGGCCCTGTGACCCATCCATAAAGGCAAATTGAAATCTAAGAACCCTTTACATTTATTCACACACACCACACATGCAAAACTTTTGAATCTGTAAGTTATTATAAAATACAACAAGATATTTGAAGATTATTTACATTTCAGTCTTTGTTTTAATATAAATGCATTTTTAAGTCCCCCCAAGTGGTTCTGTGCAATAAGAAAGTCTCTGGACATATGTGTATATTGTCTCTTGTGTGAACTCTCTTTATATGTAGTTTCGGACTTTAGACTGCAGAGGTATAAGTGAAATAGCCTGTCAGATTTGATGGATATTGATGTCTTCCTTTAACCTGAGACAGCTTTTCTCTGAACAGAACGTTTATTGTGCAGAGATCTAACACTACAGCTTTCTCTGATAGCTTTGTCTGTCGTCGCAAAGCTAACACTATGAACTCTGTCCAACTCAATCTCCCACCATTGTTGCGGTGGATAGAGGGGTGGTGTATTCAGAGCCCTGACTGTTCAGCTGGGTTGATCTCTCTGTTGTCTCGGCTACAGAGAGAGTGCTTAAAAAGAACCTAAAGAATTTAGGTACGGCAGTGAATGAGAAGTTGTGAGGTTAGTGGCTTAATGTTAATCTTAGTATTATTGGGAGTTTGATTAATTACATATCGCAATAATCATCTAAGGCTGTTACACACATTGCTCAGTGGACACGTCACTCAAACACATGCTATCTTCTACACACATTGCATTTGCTGGACTTTTTTGCATAAATTTCAGCTCTGCTCTTTTTTTTACCCTCAGATGAGACATGCAGACATGCACTGTGCACGTGTGGTTGACATTGAAACTGGAAATTGAAAATATCTGACCAGTATAAATGCACCATCAGTGTGGAGCTAGGGGCTCTGGCATTTCTAACAATTAAGGCTAAACCAGTTGGATGTAATGGTTCCTAAAAGTAAATTAGGTATTTGAAGAATTCAGGGGCAAGACCATGCTGGGCTATATACATCAATAAAATAATTTCATAATCAATACAGAATTTAACTGGAAGCCAGTGCAGGGTTTATACAACTGGGATTTTTTTTGTTTGTTTGTTTATTCTTTTATTTTTATTATTATTTCCATTAATACGGACATTTTCTTCAACATTTTTAATTACTTGAAGTTTCCCTATGACTTTGCTGGAACAACAGTATGGTATATACACTTGAAGTAATAAAGGCATGCACTCATTCTCCTGTGTCATGTAGGGATAAGGTAGAAAAATGGTCTTAGTAATGTGTTTGTCAAATGATAGATCTAAACAGATTATGATGCCAAGATTTTTAGCTGCTGACCCAGGTGCTTCAGAGAAGTCTGCTATATTTCTGCTCTAGCATTAGGTTTGACAATTTAATTCTGTTTTATTTTAGTCACAGACGGAGGACCTCTGTTTTTTCATAATTCAGAAAAAGGAAGTTATGTGACATCCAGTGTTTTATGTCTTTGACACAGTCATCAATCTCATTTAATCATTTTATCATCTGGTTGGCTGATTTGTACATTTATGTTTATTTATGACTGTGCCCAGTGGCAGCTTGTACATAATAATAAGAGTTCTAAAAGCAAACCTTATGGAACTCCATATTTCACTTTTGTATGTTTGGATGGTATAGCATTTTTATTTACAAAGTGGTAATGTTCATTTAGGTAGGATTTAAACCAGGACAGAATTGTTCCTTTTATTCTATCTCTTCTTTCTAATCTAAGAGGAGATTTCAAGGTTTTGTGACATTGTTTCTGAATGCTGAAAGTACAGCATTTCCTCTCTCATTTTGAGTAAGCAAGCCCTCTGTCCTCTCCTCGATACCTCAAAGTGCCTCTTGAACGTTTATCCCCAGTGATCAATTTCCCAGGAGCCATCTCTCTCAAAGTTGTGATTTCTTTTCACCTCTGTTGCTCCCTATCTCTAAAGCTGGGCACTCATCATTTTTTAGGCCTTTATTAATCAGCTGGGGGTTTCTGTAAAGCTTCTGGAAGACCCTGTGGCCTCAGCAGGCTTGGAGATGCCCCTGCTGTAATAGTTCTAATTAAGCTTGTCCTGCTGTAGTAGGCTGCTTTGCATTTCACTCACCTCTAAGAACAGCCACTGCACTGCTCTGCTATCACCTTGGAAATTTAATAGAGGCCACACCTTTATGGTGCAGCCTTGTGCTCTGTCTGTCTCACAGGGGAAAAGAAGGGGAAGAACTCCAAATGGCCTTCTTTTAGATGAATAACAAGAAAATGTGAATAATCACTGCTCATTTACTGGAAAAGGCATGAAGCAGAGATAATTATGTTTGGTTTATTAGTTTCAGGATTCAAGAGTTTTATATGTGCAGGAAAACCCATTTTCATTGAACATTGAAATACTTACTCTTTCCTTTGTAAAATTATGTAAGAATGAATGTAAAAATATAACAGAAAGGTAAGTACTTGTGATAGTATATTACATATAACTGAGGTAGGCAGTATTAAGCATGTGGAATAAAAGGTACCGAAAATTGTAAAGTACTCATTCAGATGTCCATCCATCCATCCATCCATTATCTGTAACCGCTTATCCAATTTAGGGTCGCGGGGGGTCCAGAGCCTACCTGGAATCATTGGGCGCAAGGCGGGAATACACCCTGGAGGGGACTCATTCAGATGTGGTGGACTAAAATCAGTGAAGCTTCTATTGTGTTCTTCATTCATTCATTCATTCATTATCTGTAAGCACTTATCCAATTCAGGGTCGCGGTGGGTCCAGAGCCTACCTGGAATCATTGGGCGCAAGGCAGGAATACACCCTGGAGGGGGCGCCAGTCCTTCACAGGGCAACACACACACACACATTCACTCACACCTACGGTCACTTTGAGTCGCCAATCCACCTACTAACGTGTGTTTTTGGACCCGGAGCACCCGGAGGAAACCAATGCAGACACAGAGAGAACACATCACACACCTCACAGACAGTCACCTGGAGCGGGAATCAAACCAACAACTTTCAGGTCCCTGGAGCTGTGTGACTGCGACACTACCTGCTGCGCCACCGTGTCACCCCTATTGTGTTCTGTTTTGTGCAAATGAATACTCACAGTAGTGATCTGAAATAATTATATTGGCATTTTAAACTATCATCAAATGCAGGATTATATCACAATGTTATTGGGATGCGTATTTTAGTTTAGTCACGAGTCACTGAAATATGATCACAAGTCAAATCTTTAGTCACTTACAGAGTCAGAATGCAACTCCAGGTTGAATCCTTTTTTTGAGTCCAAGTTTTGAGTCATGAAAGCTGAAGTCTACTTATCTGAAATCTTGAGCCATAAAATCTGATGTGTGTTGGGTCATGACATGATCTTTCCCAGCCATCTTAAGTCCTGAGCCACAAGATCTGAAGTCTGAGTTGGGTTGTAAGCCATAAGGTCTGCAATTATACTAATTATAAGAACCATCCAAGTCCTCTAAAGTCCTGAGCCATAAAATCTGAAGTCTCACTTGATTAGAGAGTCATAAATTCGAAGATGACACAAATGACAAAAAAAAAAAAAAAACACAAAAGTTGAGTCACAAGGTCTGAGTCAAGTTATGAGTTAGTAAACTATGGAATCGGGTCTAACTGACTTGGGACTTGTTTCTGTTTTCTGTGAAGGAAAGGAACTGTAACAACAGCAGAAGCTACATTGTTTCTAGTAGTACTTCAGTATGGGAATCTTTTGTGAAATTTACCACATTCATCATGATCAGGTTCTGGAGATGACCTGTTTAATAGCAAATCAGAATTTATTGATAAAACAACTCCAGTGTCCTTTTCTGACTCTATTCAGGGGATTAGTCAGCGGCTTCCATTAATTAATATGGACGTCATTAAAGTGTGGGGTGCAATATAAGAGGTTAGTGCTCTTTTGCAGAACTTTTATTCCTCCACACCTCTGCTGGATGATTAACTGTCTGTGGTTCAGCACTATGTTGTGGACAAGCTGCTTTCATATGGCTGCCAGGAGGAGACTGGAAAACAGACTCCAGCTAGTTCTTCATCAGTTTGACCAGCAGCAGCCACTTACCTCCCAAACACACCGGATTCAAAAGACCAACAGTGGAAAGAGGAAGGAAAGTGGCATTGAAGACACCATCCCATGTCTCTCTCTCGCTCTCTTTCTCTCTCACAAACACAGAGGCCAAGACCAAGCACAAAGATGCATCCCACTGTGACAAGAAATCTAAGCACCTGCCACCCAGTGTCTTACTAAAAGACTACTCTTCTTTTATTTTTCACTCTCCTCCCTGAAATAAAAACTCTCACTTCAGGCCCTTTCTCTGCTATCTCTCTGTGTTCATGGATTACTTTGTGTTATTTCTTCACTGTTGTGAGAGTCACACTCTGTAGAAAGCTTTTACACAACACCTGAAAGGTTTCTCTACAGTGAGCCACCAGATACCTCTCAATGGTTCGATCTAGAAATGCATAATAGAAGGCATGGGTTATGTCGCGCCATTGTCGGGAGTGCTTGGGTTTGACAAAATTACAATGAAGACAAACATGCACAAGTTCCCCTCATGTTCCATTGCATATTAATCTGACAGGGAAACTCATCAATCATAGTGTCCGGCAACTGTAGACAGTCCAGATGGCCTTGGTAGCATGAATGTACTCTTATGCATACACAAGTAACCCCTGTTTTAGTATGGCATTGCTGGTGTCATAATAGGTTGATATTATATACACTAACAAGCAGTGGATAGAACAGCCTACATCCGGCAACACTTTTAGCACAATCCAGAAATGATTTCAGTAGAAATAAAAGTAGCCTGACCAAAAATAATTGACAGTACCAGGTCAACCAACTACTCTAGTGAGTTCTCAAAAGAAGTGCAATGGATCTTCATAATTCATCGGAGTAAGTCCTGACATTAGTTGGGATGAGTTATTCAATTTTTCAGGTTCTTTTGGTATAAAGTAAAATGCTAATGTTCAGAAGTGAGCCATTTTGAGGTAAGTGCACTTGAGTTCACCAGTGACCTCATCTGTGAATGGACTGTCACTTGCTTTCTTAAACACATTGTGAATATGGTCAGGACTTAAACAAGTCAGTCCTCAAAATTCATCTCCAATTCGCTCTTCAATTCTCGCTCTTCAATCTCTCTCTCATACATTGTGTGAACATCTTTCACAGCGTAATAACCCTCTTTGTACATTGTCCTCTACTCTCCCAATTTCACCGGCTGTCCCCAAAATCAAGGGTAATTTTTAATCACTTGGATAATGAAAGTTTTTAAGGGATATCTCATTGATAGATATATGAGTTTATGGGAGTTGACAAGGGACATTACACCAGCAGCATTAGAACTGGCAGACTGTCAAACAGCCCATTGGAAAATGATCAGTATGCTCAGGAGAAGAATACAGAGGAGCTGTGTGCTTTGGGGCCGAAGCCAGTGGACTGGCCCAACCTCCACCCAGTTGTAATTACGCTGGGACAGAACAGATGCATTAGCCTGCTTTATAAGATAGAGGAGCAGCCCAGGAGAATGCTTTTGTCTGGGCAAATGGCAGATCCTGCTTGTCTGTAGGACGTGCTCTTGAAATTGGCCAGGAGTGGCACCAGCTGAGTCTACAGCTCAGCATTTGTACAAAAAAGAGTAGAAGTCCAAAAACAATAGACAATGTTAATGAAGACCCTCAAATTCATATTGATTTATTCTCATATATGTGGTATCCTTTGGGATTAATATTGTATTAAAAGCAATTTAAAAACAACACATACTTACATTTACATTTACAGCATTTAGCAGATGCTTTTATCCACAGTGTCTCACAAAAGTGCTTAGTGTTCAGATAGAATGTGTATCCTACAAATAGGTTATAGTGCTCACCTATGTTATGGACATATTCCTCCTAATGTAACCGGACATATATTTAGTTTGTCCACTGATTTAGAACTTCTGTAGGAAAATAAATTAGTCAACAACTGGGATTCATCCCTAGAAATCCCAGGAAAAGCTGACAAGCTCCGGATTCCAAAGGATAAATTAAACATAGCACAAAACGTAAGGAAATGCGTGTTTTGTAGCTTATTTCTTTGTTGTAACAATGCTTGTTGGCAATAAATCTTTGGAAAGTCTGTTAATTTCCATTTTAAATGGTGCCACATTTGTAAGGAACATGCATTTGTGGGATGAGAAGTAGAGCTGAGTATGTGGGTTGCACTAATGAAAAATTTGCCAAATTCTCTCTGCCAATGCCAAACAGCTTATTCTGCCATTGACGCATTTGGTGTTTGGTGGACTGGATGATTGAAGTTTGAAGAAACAAGACGTATTGGCAATTTAACAATAGTAGCGTGTAGAAGAACCATACACAGACACAACAGCCTAGCACCTCCTCCTTATGCTGGTCACCAGCCTGATCACACACTGCTGAGGAATGGCATCCCATTATTCAGCCAGCATTCGTCGCAAGTCAGCTAACGTGGTTGTGTTGGTCACTGTGGCACAAACAGCACCCCAAAGCTGATCCCACAAGTGTTCAATGGGGTTGAGGTCTGGACGCTGGGTCCTCTAGACTCCCAAATTCTGGAGGTAGTCTCTGATAAACCCCGCTCTATGGCGGCGTGCATTGTCATATTGTAGGATAAAGTTCTGTCCTAGACTGTGGAGATATGGGATTGCCACTGGTTGCAGAATTTCATCTCAATATCTTTCTGCATTGAGATTGCCTCCAATGATAACAAGCCATGTTTTTCCAGTGAGGGAGATGTTGCCCCACACCATCACACAAAATAAGCCGTTTGGCATTGGCAGAGAGGATTTGGCAAATTTTTCATGGGTGCAACCCTCATACTCAACTCTACTGCTCATCCGACAAATGCATGTTCCTTACAAATGTGGCAGGAAATTAACAGATTTTCCAAAGGTATATTGACAAGAAGCACATTTTTGTGCTATGTTTAGATAGATAGATAGATAGATAGATAGATAGATAGATAGATAGATAGATAGATAGATAGCTTTATTAATCCCACAGGGAAACTGACATATAGACAATTGACAAAATAATCAGTTTGCGTAGATTTTTAATATAATTACCAAATAGTAAGCCTGGGATTTTAAGGGGCTAATGTACATGACACGATGAAGTTAAGAAAGTGGCCTCTGGTAGGTCAAACTGTGTGATTAGAAGCATTTTCCCTTCATACCCTTTTATCTCCCGCTGTCACTTTTTTATGACTTTTATTTATCACAGTAATCACCAAATTCACCCAGGAGGTGAGTGATTGATCGCTGAGCATGGCACAGACCAGCTCTCATTTGCATTAGATTCCGTTGTAGGGACACGAGAACCGAGTGAGATAATTATCTTAATTAAACTGGATGTCACTGGGAAATGTGCACAAACAAGCAATAATGACCCTGCCCCAGTCCAAGACTCCAAACAACCAACTCCCTGAGAGTGCATACAATAGGCCACAGCCATATCATAATCCATGGAAATCTCAGATCTTCAAATGAATAATAGGGCTTTTGAAATAACTAAGCAAACCAATAATTATAATTCATAAATATAAAAGAGAGGAAAACGGGATGCATGCAATATTCCAAATGGACCACCGCCCAGGCTGACGCTTTTGTCAATATATGCCAATATTTTTGAATCTCCAATAACGACTCCCGAGCTGCATATCGGATAACATTTTCACTATGCTAATCAGTGTGTTATTGTCAGCCATGACAGATGAGTCTGCGGGTGTGGACAAGGCCATGTGAGAGGACGATGACAGAATAGAGGCAGGGATCTTTATCTGCTGTCTCCCACTGTAGCTTCATCGCAGCAGATTCTCTCTGAGCTTCTTTCCTTCTTCTTTCCAGCCTCTCTCGTACAGGCTTCATCTTCTACAGCCTGCAGGATTCACCTTAGGCACAGTACAAAGGCTTGTTAATTTGTGGCTTTATTTAATTACAGGGGAAGAAATATCTCCTCTTTCAGCTCCTTTTTCCTCTCCAGTTTCTCCAATCCTTTGCCTCTTATTTATGACACTCTGCTAATTCAGTGGAGTAATTCAATGAACCAGGAATTAACCTGGCCATTTTTTCCCTCTCTTTCTCCATTAACTCTTGCCGTCATTGTCTCAGTAATTAAGAAGTATCAATGCCCAAGAGCTGTTGATTTCGAACTGCGATGCCTGCACCTCCGCTGTGTATTAAAAAGTGGGATGACAAGCGTATTACAAGTGATTAGGATCAGGTAATCACATTGCCGGCGTGTCCGTTTTCTCCTATTGTGCTGGCAGGTAATTGAAGCGGGGTTCATTAGAACGACTAGCCACGCGATCACATTGAACAAAAGAGATGCACATTGCATTAGTGTATTGCGTTCTCCGACTCTGCTGCAGGACTTCCAGCTTAGAATGCATCATATTAAAAAGAATATGAAAGTGCTTTATGTTTTACCTAATCATATACACACTCCACAGTGTGTCCACTTAAGTGCTGGAAATCCATTTCTGGAAACTAGCCCCTAAGGAGTCTATCCAGTGCCATTTGTCAGCAGTAGACACTTAACTCCACTGAGATGTTGACAAGTGTCTATTTCCGACAAAACTCATTGTCTTAATTCTTCTCTGTAATGGCTGTTACTTAAACCATGGCTGCCAGTTACTTTTGGACTTAAGAGTAGTTGGCTTGGCCAGAGGATAATAAAGACAAATCTCTCTATCCATCTTTCGGTTTTCCCCACCCACCCACCCCCGCACTCCCCACTCTCTTTCGCTGTCTTTAGGCTCTCTACTCACTCTAAAAGTGTCTCACTTTTTTCTCCCTGTTTATTTCTATTGTCTTTTTTACTGTCCTCCTTTCTCTTTTTGTTTTTCTCTTTTTGTCTGTCTTTCTCTTTCTGCCCCCACCACTCACACACACACACCCTATGCTTCATGCTGGCACTTCCTTGCTAGGCCTCTGTTTTCTCAACAAGTGCAAATGTCTCTTAGCAACAGAGCCTAGCATTTACTATTGTTAATACCACTGGACAAAGTTATCTGAAATAACACATATCTGTATGAAGGATACAGTAGGATTTCATAACAAACTCCAATTCTGCTGCATGAATTATCACTGAGACATCTGTCTATTCACAACATCCAGTTTTAGACTCGTGAAATTCTGGAACTTGGATAAAACTCCTGTGGTATCTGGAACTGTTCAGAGAAGGGTGTTTCTCACAGATAAATGTAATATGATTCAGAAAACAGTCCCACAACTTTCTACACCATGCCTTCACATCTGCCTCATAGACTTAGGGGGAGGCTGTGGCCTCCAGTCTGTAGAACCTGGTTGGAGACCAGAAGGCTGCCAGTTCCACCCCATGAACCATCTGAAAACACAAGGGAGTACGCATGAACAGTAAACACCAGGTGAGTTAAATGAAGAGGCTTAATTTCACCAAGAGGAATCACTTTTTTTGTTTACTATTTTACTCTTTATAGCAGCATCCCACCAAAGAGCACCACACAGCTGTTTGGTAAAATGCATAGAAATGGAAGTCATATGCCTCATTAGGAGAATAATTGTGTGGTGATCAGACTGGTACATGGGGAGGGCTCCTGTTCTGACAGGCCTGCAACAGCGTATGATGAGGAGAAAAGAGTTCAGATCCATTAAACATGTTCCACACCCTCACCAGCCATCTATAATTTCTGCATTCATTTAAATTCTTTGGGGACACTTTTGTAAAAGTCCTTGCTGAACCGAAATGAACCATGTCAAATTGAAGACTCATTAACATATTTAAATATTACGGCCCATTTTCCACACACTACAAGCTGAAAGAAGGAACTGTTGACCTTTCAGTAATGCTGCAGACATGCTGTACACACTTTGGTGTAAGTGGATTTATAAGTATGGTTTGAAAATGTGGTGAGGAAAGACAACAGCGGGAAAGAGAGTCTGACTAGAGAAATAAGAAATGAGAAAATGGTGAGAGAAATGGTGTTATTAAGGACACAGTGATGCATTTTCAAAGGCTATTTTGGGCAGATCTATTGTTAGAAATGGAGTTGTGTATTTGAGAGGTCAATATTAGATTTGGGTTGCAGTAAGGGTGAAATAACAGGAGTTTAAAATGTGTGGCCTATACAAAAATGTAAAAAAAAATGTTCTCATGTTCTGTTTGTTGCAGACGTTGGCTGTTTGTGCAAATTAAACATCGATAGTGATATTCCAGCACTAAGAATAACAAAAATATGCCCCATAATACTTAACAACTGACATTTAGTCGTAGCCAGTTCCACCATCTTGCTAGTTTGATTGCGTTGTTTCAACAGATCCACATGTTTGGAGAAACATGCTCAACTTTACTACACCACCCAGCTTGCTTCACTTAAACCATTTAGAACCTGAAATAGAGAGTGATTAAGTTTGAGTGTCATGATTTGGCTGTTGTAGGAGCGTATAGTCCAAGCTATTTTATTGACCTAGCCTAGCTGGAACACTTCATCAAATTATGGTGAAATTATTTTCTAAGAACACCATTTACCAGTCTTTTAGTTAATCACCAGTGAAAACCAGCTTAGATCATCTGAAACTAGCAAACAAAGCTAGTGTTAGCAGGATTTTACAGTAGTAAATGGTAAAGAAGGAGCATTGTGAATGTGAATGTGCGCAGAAGTATCATGTAAAAACTATAGAACTAACTGACACAAGGCCCAGACCTCACCAATAAAGGTGTTAATCCTTTACCAGGATTTGAGTTTGAAAACACAGTATAAGAAAGCAATAGAGCTACAGCCCTATTCAGCCACTGCACTGGGCATGTTCAACCTGTGTGGACAGGGCCATTTTGCCTGTTTCACTTTCACTAGATGGCAGTGTTCCCACTTCTGAACAAAACCAGAACAAGATGCATGCTGTTTATTTGTTAAAATATACTTCAAGTCTACAATTTTACAAAATAAAATAATGTGGAAACAGGCACTGTCCAGTTCTTCAGGTTACACAATTCACCTACCAACTGCAGAGTGGTCAGTAATATGAGTGAAATATCAGCTAAATGAGTATTTTGAGGAATGTTGATCTCTCTTGCGAATCTCAATACGACATTATAACAGCAAGGCTGTGTTCTCAGTCATATCAGAGCTTCATAGGACAAGAACGTCTAACCAAGCATAAGAGGTCAAAGGCTAATAATGAAGTAATAATGAAGTATGGTGGTTTTACTTGTAAATAAGTTTTCCTTTTTCATTTTTTGCTCTGTGTAACAAGTAGTAGGAAACAGTGACCTAAACTGAGGTTTTGCTTCAGCTTTACACTTCTGTTCTTCTTCTGCCCAGAGCACAAAGCACAGAACTCATGGAGACAAAGCCAAGATCAGACAGAAGGGCAAGATAATCAACTAGAGAGAACAATAATGTAGCTTTTATCAGGTATACTATCACAATGCTTATAATGCAAAAATACATATATATATATATTAAAGGAAAAGACAAAGAAATAATATGAATGTAAGAATTCTGAAAGGGAAAATTGTGGTAATGCAATTACACCAGATGTGTGAAATAATTATTTTTATTAATTCACTGGTTCATTAACTAATTAATTAATTTACTATCACACAGAAATGGGAAGACTCTCACTGCAGAGCTCAGCAAAGAAATTCCATTTAATACCGTAGTCTTCTGACTGTAAGCTTTGGCTTTGGAGCATATCTTGTTTTTGTTGTTGTTTTATTTTTTATTTTTTTTGCCATATAGCTTTCTGCTAAACTTAAGTCAACTCAAGTAATGAATTAGATTGCCAGCTGAAGTCCAGAAATTCCAGTATTATAGTTTTGAAATACTAAGCAGTTTAGATTATTTATTGTTGGCTTAAATACAGCTTTTGTCTTCCCTTGCTTTTTTGGGCATTTCCTCTGCTGATTTTACTACTTATATTGAGTTCTGTTTGATAAGGTTTATCATTTGTGACCTGTTACCAGCCAATATAGTCTTCTATTTCAGCCAAATAGAGCAAGCGATACATTCTATAGGGTTAATGGTAACTATATCAATAGCACTCTGAAAGTCCCGATTAGAAAACAACATTACATTGCAATGATGACTGAATTAACGTTTACATAAGCAATATTTTTATAGCTCAAATTCAGCATGACACGTCAAAATGGAAAGTGAAATATTCTCTCCAGACTTCTCTTTATTTTCTTTCTCTGTAGTTTTGATCTAATTTATCACCTCATGAAAGGTTTGTCCAATTCCAGCCCCTCACAGCATCTCCCTGATCGTACACGGGTGGAGGCAAACCCATGTTCCCTCAGTGATATGTGAGGTCAGCCCACTATTTTGTATCAAAATGCTGTTGATGCAATGCTGGGAGAGAGTGCAAACCATCCAGATCCATCTCAACAGCTGGCAAACCCCCTGTGCTATCTAGTACCATGGGCAATGATGGGAGAAAGGAGGCCATGTTACCCACCCATAGAGCGAAGCAAATTGTACTTTCTAGGACTTTGGGCCTCTGACAGCTGAGACATCACCTGCCAGCTTCTCTGCACATCTCAGACCAGACTCAGAGGTGCCAGGACTGTTCGGAGAAAGATGTTTACATTCTGGACTTGACTTTGCCACCTCTGCAGATACTAATCCAGTGTTAATGGTCTTGCCCATGTTACAGTGTGGTGTTCCTTCCTAAGCTGAGGATCAAATCCCTCTGCTGTGTGAAAGACAGTAGGCAGTAGGACGTATTAACACATCATTATTCTGTGTATACATTTAAAATATGCATTTTATAATGCTATCCATTCATTATCCACCAGAGAATTAAATTCTAGTGTTAAGACTTTATTCCACTTTTGTCATCTGCCCAGCTTGGACCCATTTTAAAAAATTGAAATATGCTGCAATCAGCATGAATAATTCACATTGATTGCGAAAGTGTTTGAATACCTGTGCTGGAGTGGCGAGCGCTCCAGGTGCAATTACATTGAGGTGTTTAAGTGGTGTTGAAACATCAGGGAGCAGTGGAAAACTGGCTGCTGTTTGATCACTGTGTTGTGTACACTGCTTCAGGGGGTTTTTAGTCTGAGGGGAGAAGTCATGCTTCGCTTAATCAAAACCAAACTGTCACTGAGCAGCCTTGGCTCCCATCTGCATTTACAACTGCACCCTGTTTGGCTGAGAGGAAGCGTATTTATGTCGTTGAGCTTTGAACTTGCTCCTCTTTTTAAGCATACTTTAATTATCCTGAATTGAACAAGATCCCTTGGTTTTTCAGAATGGGCTTAAGCTGGGTGCTGATGCGTGGCTGCTACTGGTCTGATCTGCTTCAAATCTGTACTAAATTCCAGTGTTGGAACCCAAAGCATTTAGTAAATCAAAGCCGGTCTTTCCTGGGAAATGCAGGAGTTGATGCCAAATAAGACAATGATGGGTGCTGCATTTCAACCCATTGATTCTTCCAAACATTTGTGAACATTATTTTTCTTAGGCTGAACACAGCAATGCTTTTCTTGAGCACTCACTACTGTGTAGTAAACAAAAGATCAAAGGATGAAGAAAAAGACCCAGTGGAGGTTACCTGAGATGCTACTTCTGCAAAAAGTACTTGGCATTTAAAAGGCCCAAGAGAATAATACAATACGAACAGGGGCCGGAACACACTGGCACACTGTTCCGGGAATAAAAGTTGCAATGGAATGAGGTCCCGAAAACAATGTATCATAGTATAGATCTATAACCTTTTTATGCTATTTAAAAATGAGTGCATGAAATAAAGTGCTCCTTAAACACTCCTCAGTTCAGCCTAGAGCTTGCTCAGCCTATGGGAATCACACTGCAACAGGCTTTGGCCACACAGTCTATGTGGTAAAAACTCCTAGCTGTGACCTTGTTTGACATGTGATAGATAGATAGATAGATAGATAGATAGATAGATAGATAGATAGATAGATAGATAGATGCCATCTTTTAGTATTAATAAAATTTAAAATTCACTTTTTTGGGCAGCTATTCTATTAAATGTATTAAATAATATTTGACTGTCAATGCATTGATGGTAGAAAAGTTTTAAATTGCTATTCAAATTTGCCACCTTAAATGGTGCAGTACGTAAGATCTTGGTGCCAATTAGCTGTGCTTAAGGTGGAATGGAAAATTAGAGTTTGCCTTAAAATGTCCTTGTTTGCATAAAGATGTTTTTATATGGAAATATGGTAAGGTGTAGGGCAGCCATGGCCTGGTGGTTAGGGAACTGGGCTTGTAACCGGAAACTTGCCGGCTTGATCCCCAGAGAGGGCAGGTCATGACTGAAGTGCCCTTGAGCAAAACACCTAACCCCCAATTGCTCCCTGGGCGCCATGGCTAGGGCTGCCCACCGCCCGCTCAGGGCATGTGTACCCACTGCCCCCTGGTGTTTACTAGTGTATGTAAATGTTTGTTTCACTGCACGGATTGGGTTAAATGCAGAGAACAAAGGAGTGCAAGCACTGTGGCCAATAAAGTGATTCTAATTCTAAGGTTTTTTTCTTCCATAAAAGCCTATGCCATAGAATATGAAATGATTTTGTGGTTGTTTTAAACATGAAACTGACTTTGCTCCTCATTCCTTTCTCTTCCTGATACATTTTCCTACTCTCCATAAACGTTTATAATAATCATACACAAGATAAGATGTAAAATATCCTATGCCAATCCATTAGAACTTCACATAGGGCCCACCCCACTCTCTTCCTACCAGCAGCCACACAATTTCTATTGTTCCAATTGTTTATGATCCGATCAGCAACCAGCTACCCTTAACATCTATGGTTAATCATTGAGCCCATCACATGAGTACCCAAACCACCCACTGCATCACTAGCTCTTCGCAGGGGTCATCAGGTAGGCACCTCCCCTCGTCGGTGTTTTGCTGAATTAAGCCCACAACCTACAGAAGGCTCAACAGTGAAGTCTGGTGTCCCAGACCCACCCTTGTCCAAGCCAGCTTTACAGTCCTAGCTTACCCTTAACCATCAACAAACATAAATCCACACTGGCCTCCCTGATGACTAAGGCTGTACCTAGCCCCACTGGCACCGTTAATGCATGCTCAGTGCCACCAGTTCCATGTGATCTTCACATGCTATGTCACCAACCACCACATCAGCACCTCTACAGTGCATTTCCCCGAGTAATCTCCACAACCACCGACTAGACCTTTCAGCTTTTTCTGATAACAACTTCACAGCTGCCTTTAGTTTCTGGCCCCTGATGCCAAACTGCACAAGCATGGATGTGGCAGACTTGGCTATAAATCCCCTAACACCTATCTCCACCAGGCTTACATATGCCTGCCACCCGCGTTCCATCACCTCAGCCATCAAGTCTGCATACTTCAGCTTCTTCCTTTCAAATGCTTCATCAATTGCATCCTCAAATGGAACTGTTAACTCTATGAAATAAACTGTTCGAGTTTATGTATATTATTGTGGATGAAAATGTACCAGATTCAGGCATCGCAGGACACAAGGTTCCCTCAGTAAAACCAGGTCATTTCTACCCATTGCTATAGGCAGTGTGGTCAGCCCTACAGTCAAATAGGACTGATTTGTCCGGCAGAAATTGCTGGAGATAAACCTGACTGTGAAAGACCTGCAAAGGGACACAGCAATGAAGGATAGCCAAAGTGTTTTCTGTATAAAAGATTAATGCAGCAGTTTAGAGGAGTATTTCCCACATATAA
The DNA here is from genome assembly GCF_029633855.1 of Hoplias malabaricus. Taxonomy (NCBI): domain Eukaryota; kingdom Metazoa; phylum Chordata; class Actinopteri; order Characiformes; family Erythrinidae; genus Hoplias; species Hoplias malabaricus. The sequence continues at coordinate 35,079,335 of NC_089805.1, read as the reverse complement.
CAGAATCAGAGACACTTGGCTAAGCACTGGCATGAAATCATCCGGCTCCACTTAATAGTCGTGGAACACTGCTGTGTAATTAGGTGTAACTGCCCATTTTTACCCAACATTTTTCCTGTAATGCATTATCAAAATCAATTTTACACTCCCTTTTGTTTAATTATTAATAGGAGGTCAGACATTTCATCCTTTTCATATTAATCCCAAAATCAAATCACTGCAGAAAAAGGATAAGCAATCCTCAGAATGTTCAACAAAGTGAATTGTTTTCCGGGTATTAAGCGCTAATGTGATAACGAGGTTTGACACTAGGTTTTTTGATTTGATGCACCTTCAAACTCAAGCCCAACATACACATGCTCTGACACTGGATACATTTCCTTTCATGAGATGTGTTTGTGGCTCATTGCTATTAACCTGACATCCACAAAAATGGAACTGTGGAGAACATACAGCTGCATGTAAACTGCACTGCAGAATGAAGACAATGTAGCAAACAGGCACCCACACACACATGCTCTCTCTCTCTCTCTCTCTCTCTCTCTCTCTCTCTCTCTCTCTCTCACACTCTCTCTGGCAGGTGATGAGGTGTTGCCTCAGCTATTAGAAGCCTAGAGTCCTAGAGAGTACATTTGGCTTCGCTCAATGAGTGGGTAACATGGCCCCCTTTCTCCCCATCATTGCCCATGGGGCTAGTTAGATATGTGTGGCATGGGCGTTTGCCAGCTGATGTGACAGTTCTGTATAGTTTATAGTTTTTAATATAAGTTCATGTAAAAGTATGGGTTCTAGCAGATGCTATTTCATGAACCTTTACTGCTGATTGATATATTATAATAGTTTAAACCATATAAACTATATTAAGGACATCTGGTGTCTGCAAATTATATATATTAATGATATATAATAATGATGATTTTCAACTGGGAAAACATGACCAGGTTTAGTTAATAATAATGACTTATGTGTACATGTAAAGCAAGGATCTTCCAAGGTAACAAACTTAGCAAATTAGCTTTAAAATAGCATGGTTCTGATTTGCTAGAAATGCACAATTGAGTTATTTTACGTCTAGAGTAAATGGAGATCGTATCATGGGTTTGTTGGGATGTGTGTCAGCTCAAGGTGAGGTTAATGCCATTGTGGAATTATACTGATATTCTCATAACTCAGTCCTCACACTGTGACACCTAATGGGATGAATGCTCCATTTCCGTGCCGTTGTCTGTGCATTTATAGGTGAGGGATGGGTGAATCTTATTATGAATCTCCTCGTAAAGTAAATGCTATCCATTATTTCCATGGTCCAGACTCTGGACATGCGAGTGGATGGGGCATTCTCATTGCTCTTATCAGATGAAGCGGGATAATTAGAAACTCAGCGGTGTGTTTAATCGGGCAAATGAAAAACGCTACCGCTTACTGTGTTACTGCTCTTCATCGGGCTCACGTGACCTCGCTCTGCGCTTTCACTCATTCTCTTCTTCACTGCCCTCAGTCTGCTGTCATCCCCCTCTCTGAGCTGCTGATTCAGAGAGCGAGACTATGCTCTGAAGCAACAGCAGGAACCGACGGCTACAGCAAACACTGTGTTCATTCTGAAATCTTACAAAATAGAGAGCACTGCCAGTGGGGCCATAAAAATGTAAACAGTTATGATGAATGTGTTTCATGGAATAAAGTTACTGGAACACAGCTATGGATGAGATATCATAAGGGTCTTCATGGACAATCTCACAGACTGTACAGATAATATGACTGAAGCAGATCAGTCACATGACTTTACCAAGTTGAAAAAAAACATTCTACACAAAATTAGCTTTTTAAGCAAGACGGGGACATTTACACTGCTTCATTTTTGTCATATAATTATGTGGAATAGGGGTGCGCATATTTTTTGCCATATTGTGTCTAGGGGCTGGGTTTGAAAGAAGTGAAGTGAAACAGTGTTTACAGCTTTTCTGTGAGGAATTAGTTAGCCACTAAGATATTTTCAAAATTCAACACCCCTATACAGTGCACAAAAACAAAGGTAATCATATATTGTGCATTTGTATCAACAACAGCTTCTTTTTAAATTTGGTCTTCGCTATATAGAGCCAGACAGGCTGAATATTCAGCATGGCAACGAGGGTTATGCCTTCTATTGCTGAGGGTGTTTGTTGAAGGACTGTGGAAGGTATTTATTTATGTGTAACACTGACTGTTATTTGGTTTTCCTATGTCAAAATAAAGTGGGTGGTGCAGCAGGTAGTGTCGCAGTCATACAGCTCCTCAACTGGAGGTTGTGGGTTCGAGTCTCGCTCTGGGTGACTGTCTGTGAGGAGTTTGATGTGTTCTCCCCGTGTCCATGTGGGTTTCCTCCGGGTGCTCCGGTTTCCTCCCACGGTCCAAAAACACACGTTGGTAGGTGGATTGGTGACTCAAATGTGTCCCTGAGAGTGAGAGTGTTGCCCTGTGAAGGACTGGTGCCCCCTCCAGGGTGTATTCCCTTCTTGCGCCCCAATAATTCCAGGTAGGCTCTGGACCCACCGTGACCCTGAACTGGATAAGTGGTTACAGATAATGAATAAATGATTGAATAAAGTGTATAGCCCTTTCTTAGATACAGAGCAGTTCTCTTCATGAGCATCATAAAATCCCCTCAGCTTCTGTAGAATCGTTATTGTGGAATAAGCGACTGTTGACACAAAGCTCTCCTGGCAGGACTGCAGTGGTCAGTTTTAAGTCTGTAAATTTCTAAGTGACCAAAGATCTCCTTGATTTTGAGAGTACCCAAAAAGACCTCCAGTGGAGTCAACCCAGTCAATGACACTGATTTCAGTTTCCTTAAACAGGTAGAATGTTGCTGGGAATGCAGAGAGAAATGAGGAAATCCTCATGCTGGATCACCTATTGACCTCAATCTTGTGTAGAATAGCCGGCTCAGCCATATCAGGTCCCTCTCCTCGGTTTCTTTAGTGGGAAGTGAATGAAGACTAATTGGTCTCTTTAGTTTGCCTGCTACTTGCGTCTGCTGAATTAAATCCCCTCAGATTAGTGCAGCACTAATACTTAGGCAAGAAGAGACTAATACTGTGAGTGACCTCTTTGTTTCTCCATTAGTGTCTGGGCAGAGGGTCTAACACCCTATACAACATCCTCCCCACATTATACACGGAAGCAGAGCAGTCAGAATGATTTCACCATGGGATCAGATCACAGAGTGAGATGGATTCTGAAATTCTTGACCCAAATTTTGTCCTTTAAAAAGAAACCCCACACCACAGTGCCACTGCTTATACTAAATCACTGTTCGCTATTAGTAATGACCCATGGAACATCTCTTTAATTGAGGTTAATATGTAACGCAATGAGGAAAGACACTGACCTTGGCAAATTGCCTGTATGAAATATGTCCCAAGAAAGTAAAACTTTGAAAGTTTTTTCTTTTTTAAAAAAAATATAATACTAAATGACACACATACCTTCTTAAATTAGTACTTATCATTAAAACATTATTTTAAATATTAAAAAATAAAACATTTTTTGTAAGTCAAATTCAGACATAGATCACTAGCAATGTGCAAGAAGTCGAGGTAAAGTCGAGGAAAATAAGCAAAAAATGGTCAAAATGGAAGAATGGGATTCCTGCAATCCCCATAACCTGTTACACAACCAGAAATGTCAAAATTACACACACACACACAGACACACAGACACACACACACACACACACACACACACACACACACACAATAATAATAATAATAATAATAATAATAATAATAATAAAATCACTTCTACTGCCCCCTGGGCATTCACAGACCTTAAATTAAGTACACTAGGTAGTATTTTACTTTAAAAGAATCATTCCAAAATCATTGTGATGCTTCTTGTCCTTGTAACTGATAGAACTAGGACTCTACCATTGCCTCAGCACTGCAGAAACTGTAATACTTGGGGGGTTAGACAATTTTAAAATTCACATTTAAGACAATCCTATATATATATATATATATATATATTTGAATATTGATCTAAAAAGAGCACAATATATTCGTAAGACAATATGACACGTGTGTGTGTGTGTGTGTGAGTGAGAGAGAGAGAGAGCAAGACAGAGAGAAAGAGAGAGAGAGAGAACCTGAAAGATCACCACATCAGACTAATACAAATAACATCCTAAAATGCTAAGTCATCTATGTGTGTGGGTATGTGTGTATGTGTGTGTGTGTGTGTGTGTGTGTGTGTGAGAGAGAGAGGGGGGGGGGGGGAGAGGGGGGAGAGAGAGAGAGAGAGAGAGAGAGAGAGAGAGAGAGAGCAAAAGAGAGAGTAATTGTGGGGGCATGAGTGTGCGTGTGTGTGTGTGTGTGTGTGTGTGTGTGTGTGTGTGTGAGAGAGAGAGAGAGTGAATGTGAGGGCGTGTGTGTGTGTGTGAGAGGACAGCCTGCTAAGCTGTCCTGTGTTGAAATTCAGGTTGGTCTCATTACAGAGGTAATTCCTTCAGCACATTCCTTGCATAATGGGAGATGATGGTAATGATGTTTTAATGGCCTGCACAGTGCCCAGTGGCAAGATTCTAATACCCCGATTTGCCTCCGCCGCTTGGCGAGAGAGAAGATTAATAGAAAACGAACAGCCATTATATCTACGCAAGAAATCAAATCAGACCACACTACCAATCTGGGCTTTCTTTCTCTCTTACTCTTTCTCTCATCCACTTGTTCTCACTCTCTTTATCCATTCCTCTTTCTCAGTGCGATTCCCCTCCCCTCCCTCATGCTTTGCTTTGCTGTGCTACTTTTGCTTTTTTCTTTTTTTCCCTCTCTTTACTGGCTCTCCACTCCAGTCCAAACTTCAAAAGGAGCACTCAGATTGGATTTCATCTATTGGCATTTGGGTTTAGAGCGGAGAAGACAGAAGCATGAGAAGGAGGAGAAGAGAGTCACTCAGCAGAACTGAAGGAGTGGAAGACATGAAAAGATCTATAACATGCCTCTAATATGTAAATTCCTCAGTCATTAGAGACTGTCTGATTAGTTCTGACTGTCAGTAAACCCTTTGATAAACCTTTCACTAAATCTGACACAGCATCTGGAAACATAGATAAATCAAGAAAGCTGCCACATAAAAACTTTAGACATTTCTTTAGATATCTATATGTGAAATTAATGGTATAAAATTAAGAAAATACTCCAGTTTTCAGTACAGCTTTATTGGTAGTCTGTACATATTAAAAATATATATAATAAGCCTATGTAATCCCCCCACCCCCCCACCCAGCCTTAAAATAATGCATACAAGATTGAAGGCAAGGATGTGCTGTTTTAACGTAGTGATAGATAAAATTGTAGCACAAAGAATACCCTCCTATTATCCAGTTTAAGCCTGGCCCACACTACAGTATAATTGGGCCGATTTTAGCGTGATCTTAAACGATTATCTTTCCAGATTATCCTGTAGTGTGGGGAGTCTTTAATCCAATCTTTACTCCTCCGATCTTCTTCCAGTTACATCAGGGACTCCCCGATTATGAAACATGTTCAATATTTACAACACAGAATCCTGTAGTGTCGGGTGGACACAGATTCTTGGGTGTGAAACGTCACGTTAATGTGACAATGTGGCAAGACATCATCTAAAGCACCATATAAAACCTGGGGCAGCATCTATAATGCTGCACTATTACAGTAATGCCAGGGTATACAAATACAAAGAAGCGTTGCTACATACTCAGTGTGCATGTTTAATTTTTTTAATTACAGTTTGAATATATGACTTTTGAGCTGCCACAAAAAATACATTCTAATTTTATTTGCTACAGTATTTCTAATAGATAAAACATTTACAAATATATCAGAGAAACACAAACAGCATGATCTGTTCTAAAGGAATCTGGAAATGGCCATATTATTATTCATTCCTTCATTCATTATCTGTAACCCTTATCCAGTTCAGGGTCACGGTGGGTCCAGAGCCTACCTAGAATCACTGGGCACAAGGCGGGAATACACCCTGCAGGGGGCGCCAGTCCTTCACAGGGCAACACACACACTCACACACTCAAAGCTACGGACACTTTTGAGTCGCCAATCCACCTACCAACGTGTGTTTTTGGACTGTGGGAGGAAACCGGAGCAAACCCACACAGACGCAGGAAGAACACACCAAACTCCTCACAGACAGTCACCCAGAGCAGGACTCGAACCCACAACCTCCATGTTCCTGGAGCTGTGTGACTGTGACACTACCTGCTGCACCACCATGATACGTAAATATATAAATATATAAGGACGACATGCTGGTGCAGCAGGTAGTGTCACAGTCACACAGCTCTTGGTAGGTAGATTGGCGACTCAAAAGTATCCATAGAGGGATAGACACTTGCTCTGGAGCAACCACAAAACCAACAAAATGCCATCATGTTAAATGCCAAGAATCAGCTAGAGGGACATAAAGCTCCAACGTTAAACTGTTGAGCTCTGGAGAAATAGATCTCCATCTCATACCTTCAGGATAAGTTGAAGTGGCTTTTGTAATCCAGAACCATTATCCAGTAGTATCGGGCATAGTATCTGACTCACCCAAAAGTTGGTGAGTGGTTGTCTGCAAGCTTTTTGCCACATAGTGAGGAAAGATAAGCTAGAGATATAATTATAGATAGAGTTATAAATATAGACATAGATATTTGTGCAGGTGGACTGATGCATTGCCACTGAATACTTCTGTAACTCTGAAAATTATTCCAAGAGAAGAATTCCATTAGAGAAATGGTAACTGACAATTTTCTGGATGTGTATAAATTGACTGTGAGTGACTTTCACAGTATACAGCAGCATGCCATGCCTCCATGACTCAATAATGTAGTCAGTGGAATAGCCACCGGAATCATGTCACAACAGGAGCTTGGTTGTATTTATTCATTATTCATACATTCATTGTCTGTAACCGCTTATCCAGTTCAGGGTTGTGGTGGGTCCAGAGCCTACCTGGAATCATTGGGCTCAAGGCAGGAACACACACGGGAGGGGGCGCCAGTCCTTCACAGGGTGAAACACACATTCACTCACACCTATGGACACATCTTGGGTCGCCAATCCACCTGCCAACATGTGTTTTTGGACAGTGGGCCGTGTGTTTTTGGACAGTATGTATACTTTCACTGCAAAAGGATTTGGCACATTCTTCTTCAGTTTAATTAGTTGTCCACCAAATACCATAAACAATAATTTGCAGGTGACCCAAGACTGAACAGTTCTATAGCTAAGAGTACATCCCTCACTGAACCCAGGTTATATGCCCTCTGTAATGAGCATGGCATATGAGAAACAGGTGTGTTAGTATTTAGGTGACTGTGAGAACTGAAGAGTTCTGTGATTTGTTGAACTGGTCACATGATCTTGTGGAGCATTATGGGAATTGGAGAGGTAGACAGAAAGAAGGCTGAATTCCTTCTGCGACAGGGGTGACAACTGCATGCAAAATGTGGTATATCATTTTTTTTTTCGCTAATATAAGTAGTTGCAAGGTTTGCCTGCTCAGGCTTTCACAGAGTGGTAAACTCTTCCTCATTTTTAATTCTGAAAGTATTAGAAAATGTAAAATGTTTCACAAGCTTTAGACACAAGTTTTCTTCTTGTTCTTGTTCTTCTTATTATTCTTTTGTTGTCCCATTTCAACTTCTTTAAGTGTGTTGCAAACATCAAATTCAAAATTTGTTTATATTTGAAACAAACAAAAAACAGCCCAATTTTCTACAATGATTTTTATGATAATTGTACTAATTAGAAAAAATTAATAATACTTTTTAATTTACATTTTGTACATTGTGGCAGCTTTCGTTGGAATGGGGTAACTTTATGAAATCCTGTACCTTTTTATTGCATTTTTAGGTAGATGTTCTGTTGTATGCATCATACTGCATCAGTTTGTCTCATCTTTGTCAAGGTCCAGGGACTCGGTAGTGAGTGTTCTATTTTGAAGCAGATGGAGCTGCTGGGTTTGAGGGGTAGGCATCAGCTGGCTTTAGGTTTATCAGCAAATTGACCACCATCCATCTTGCCTTGTTTCACTGCTAAATTAGACACGGTTCTCTCCGTGAAGTACCTGCGCCTGTTATTAGTGTGGCTGCTTGTAATTACAGCATATAACACTTTCCTGAGCTCTCCCCAATCACTGAGCTTCTGGAAGCAATTACACCCTCTCTCTCTCTCTCTCTCTCTCACACACACACTCTCTCTCTCTCTCTCTCTCTCTCTCTCTCTCTCTCTCTCTCTCATACACACTTCTTAATCCCCTCACTCTACCTCTCTCACACTCAATACTTGTCTTTGTGTATTTGCGGCATTGTTGTTGAGGGTGAGAATTTAGAATCTAAATTGTGTGTTGGGATGAGCAATAGAGCGAGAAAGTGAGAGAGTGAGAAACAATGCCTCTAAAACCCTCCAGTATCCAGTCCACATTAGTTCATTTTCAGAAGAATCTGAAACAATCTACAATAAAAAAAAAATGGAAATGAACCCTTAGGAGTCACAGTTTGTGATGGTTAGCTGATTATGGTTTTTTTTTTTTTTTTGTATTAAAGAGAGACAGTAGTCTATTATCCATGCTCAAGTAAAAAATAAATTATGCCATTACCTTTATACCATTATCAGAGGAGTCTGATATGCTTCTATACATTTACGTTAGTGAGACTTTAATTTCTGATGATTCTTGCTATCAAATCATATGATCAAAAGTGGGTAACACTTTAAATTACAAGCCGCTAAAATCTCTGAAATTTGTATTCCCTCGTCTGGAAATTTCCTGCCGCTGGTGAGATATATTTCATTAAAACATGTAAATTTAACATAATGCAGTTCTTTGTTTTTGTAGTTTGTTATTAGTTTTAAGCCTTAAGAAACTTTAACTATATCCAGCGACTAATACTAGGCTAAAGAAATGCTTCTATTAATGATTAAACATGCTCGTTAACATGCTACGTCTGTGATATATCTGACAATTTTGACAGTTTTAGCTGCACAAGTGTTATAGCTGGGTGAATTCAAAGTGGAAATACTCAAAGTAAGTAAAATGAGCTGGGCCCTACAAGCAACTGTTTAGGGCAGGTTGCATGTAATGCAAGGCCTGATATTCTGCTTGTAATGTGAGCTCTTTTAGTGACTTGCTATAGTACATGTCATATATACCTCAATACACTAACATGAAATAGGCTCTAGTTCTGACACAATTCTAAAGTGTAAGACTATTTCTCACAAAATGTTCTTATAAAATGTGAACAGGGTATATTTTACTCTGCAAAGCCAATGTCCACTCTTCCTATTCTAATAATGGCCTTGGTATTTATAATGTCAACAATGCATCAACCAAACCATCCCACAGAATGAAGCAGGAAACGAACAAGGGGCAAATATTTTCTTAGAGTTTGTATGTATGTTTGTATAATAGTTTCTGAGTTTGTATGTATTTTCTGTGTGTGTTTTTCTAGTGAGCTAATTAAAGAAAAGAAGCATATAAATCTTTGGTTGGAGTTTGTGAACATGAATTGTGCTTATGTGTGCTGGTTGGCTGGATGCAGAGACTTTGTTGACAAATAATTATGTTGAAAGTAATTTAAAAAATTCAAGCTATCATGTTTAGATTCCACTGGTTGAAAATTCCAAAATATTTAGGGTCTACTTAAAGGAGAGTACAGGGTATAAAGCTACACTTTGGATTAGCCCGCACTTCCTGTATTACAAGGTACTTAAGGGTGAGATACAGGAAAGTACTGGGCACTAAGCTGTACTAACATAACACTTAAGGGTAAGTCTAGAGAGTGCACATTTACTTTATTGTATGGGATGTTCAAAGGATGTTAAATTTATAAAAGGGATGATATATGCAAAGGACTTCTTGTTTGAAGACAATGACCCAAAGGTAAGTCTGCTCAGCTGAGGAAGCAGGAAAGTGTGGAAGTATGAGCAGAAGAGAAACACCCATTCATCATTAGTCATCATAGCTATGTACATGTAATGCCCCAATACATGTAAAATATCTCAGAAATATGTGATGATGATTATTGTGGTAGATCACATGTCCTGAACCTAATGAATACAAAGCACCACGAAACCGTGCTAGTGCATGTAATGAAAGTTGCCAGCCATGTCCTTCTCTGTAGGAGCACTGTAAATAATTTTAAATGATTTATAATTACATTCAGAACTGCAGTGAATTCAAAATATTAGCTGCATTATTTATAAAAAAACAACAGTAATAGTCACTTGCATAAACTGTCATACTTTTAATTCTATTTTCTAATCTATGATTATGCTCAGAAGTACAGTGGATTCAGAAAGATACCAGTAATATCCACAAATTTCTAGTATCATACCCTTTACTTAGTGCCTTTTTTTTTATCTTACAGCTTACTTACCAGGTACTTACTCTGTACATTTGACATGCCTTATTTGTTAAAATTTTTGTAAGATACCCAATAATAACCACACATTTCTAGTATCATACCCTTTCCTTACTCAGTACTTATATCATTTTACGGTTTACTTAACAGGTACTTTCTCTGTACTTACCCTTAGTGGGCTGTAATTTAAAGTGTTACCAAAAAGTGTTACTCTGTCTCTAACCTTTAAACTTAAAATCCAAAATCTGGAAGATAAACAAGTGGGAAGATGGTATTAACTTCATGTTGAAATAAATATGAATCTGTGTGCTTAAAACCAGTGAGCTAGCAGATGAGGAAAACGTCTCTGAAGACTAATGAAATAAATACTTGACAAGCAGTAAATAAAACATCATTCCTTTACCAGACTAGAGCAAAATCTCTCTCTCTCTCTCTCTCTCTCTCTCTCTCTCTCTCCCTCTCTCCTTCTACATCCCTCCCTCTTCCCCTCTGCTCCGAGGCATTTTCACACTAAATGGAGTTTGACTTTATTAGCCTCTATAAAAAGCAGTTTGATTCAATGGTTAAAAAGCTGGATCTCATTAAAGCCATATGACTGTGATGTGTGATACTGAGGCACAGATCATAGAGCACCTTTGCTTTATTAAATCTCGCTAACCGTCTGAAATATACTCCCCTAGAGCCCCACTACCAGCTCTCAATTAGAAACGCATAAGACAGGCTTAATGTGAGCAAGCGCATGAGGGAAAACAAGCAAAATCCTGCAGCTATTGTATAGCCGTACAAAAGCTAGAGCATGATACCGCACACTGTAGAGTCATTATTGCAGTAAATCACAGTAACTTTCCAATTTATCACACTGGCCAATTATGCATATGATGCAGCACAGCACAGATATCTAAATGAACCCAATGATCCAGTATATTGTGAGTGATAACACTTGACTTGATTGGCTTGTGTCCAGACTTTGAGTGCCCACTTATTATGTGCCCTTGTTTTCCTAAAGTGTGTAGGTCAAGTAGCCATTATCCATACATGGCCGTCAACTTTTGCTCACGTAGCATTTTGACGTTGTGTATATCAAATTATGGATCCATTAGAGTGGACATTATGAAGCAGCGAATATTTGCAGTTGTGTGGGGATCAGCTCTTTTCTCTAATAAACCTGGAGAAGTAGCTGGAGAAGAGCTAAATGCTGGTGGTATGCCTGCAACCACACACTGAGTTGTTATGAGTGTCTAAGCTTTCCTTATTAATTAGACACATTGTAGGAAGAAATTATAACTTATGTGAAAAAAAATGAAAAGAAAATGCAAGTATAAACATGAGGTATTTATAAATAAAACATATGCAGTGTGCAGTCAGAATCATATAGTAACAACCAGATTTATCCTCTGAAAAATACAGGTATTATTAGAAAGATATTTAGAGTGATGACATGGAGGAACTGCATTTCTCTAACATCAATTTTAAGGTGCCATTGTGGCCCTTCTGTTAACAGAAAAGGAATGGACTCCTATCTTTAATGAAGATTATGAGATATTTTTCTTTTAATCCCATTGTCAGGTGAACTAAGACATAGCAGGCTGTGGGTGTGAAGTGCTTTGGCATCGTTGAGCTGCTAATGAGTAATTAGGGATGAAAGGGGAGTGATGAGAAGACCCTGCTGTTAAAACAGTTCACACCTTTCAACAAAAAAGCAATGGACAGAGTAAAATGATTAGAAAAACTACAAAATAGAGCATGTTATTGAGTTTCAGCAGTTCATTCACAAACTAAAGCTGTATAAGGGGCTGTTTGAAAGATGTTTCCATAGGTCAGGCAGGGTTTTGAGTTTGAGGCTCTGAGTCTGTGTGTTGCTCCTCCCATCAGAAAGGATTATATTTTCTTTAACCTTAACCATTTTTAACATTTTTACACTCCGCGTATTGTTCTTCCATAAGCTTCTGTGTTGTGCTATGAACAAAAGGAACTGTTCTGCCATTACCTTGATGCTCATTTGATTGGAATGCAACCATGGCATGGGAGTTCTGATTGGTCAGCCTGATGTTAACGCATCCAAACAATGCAAAAAAAGAAAATGTTATGTTCTAATTGAAATATTGATGCTGGGTAACAGTCCATCAGTTTTGGACATCAGTGTGAAAGACATTAATACATGTGTTTGTTTGCAAAATTTTTATTCATAAAAAACTATTAATAAACCTTAACACTAATGTAACAGCGGAAGTCTGTTTATTTCCTTTTAATTACACAGTCATTTGGAAACAGAGGACAAATGATTTATGTTTTACATAAATGTCAAAGACAGTTAACAATTTGATTCTTGTTTTTAATTATTTTTACAGAAATTCCCAACTGTCTCTGGTTGTGTAAATAGAAGTAGAGTCAGTGTCAGTGATTCAGCAGGTTGTGGTTCAGTGTGGAATTAAAGTAACAGAATCTAGAGTGAAGGTGAAGATGGGGTATTCTGGGTCTCCGTCTCTAATAGAAGTCACTTCTGATATGATTTTGTGACAGAATTGAAGTAAATAATGTACAGTAAAATACAGTAAATTAACAGCATATTACTGGTAGCTGTACTGCCAGTAAATCACTGTAGATGTTACAATATTGATTTTTTTTACAAAAATGCCAGCTGAAAAAAAACCACCTACAAAATCAAGTCAAATTACTACAAACCCTATTAACTATAAACCACACTAATAAGAATGTACAACATGTGACAAGTTAAGGTACAACTTTGCAATTCACTGAACCAGGTCTGGGCGGCACGGTGGCGCAGCAGGTAGTGTCGCAGTCACACAGCTCCAGGGACTGTCTGTGAGGAGTTTGGTGTGTTCTCCCCGTGTCCACATGGGTTTCCTCCGGGTGCTCCGGTTTCCTCCCACAGTCCAAACAGTCTTGGTAGGTGGATTGGTGACTCAAAAGTGTCCGTAGGTGTTAGTGAATGTATGAGTGTGTGTGTGTCGCCCTGTGAAGGACTGGCGCCCCCTCCAGGGTGTGTTCCCGCGTTGCGCCCAATGATTCCAGGTAGGCTCTGGACCCACCATGACCCTGAACTGGATAAGCGGTTACAGATAATGAATGAATGAATGAGCCAGGTCAACAGCAACAGGTTTCTATGCTTATCTGCATTTTCTTTTCGCACATTTTGTGTTCTCCTTTTTAGGTCATGTTCCCCTTCCCCAGAACAAAGCGAACAACCTGCAGAGAATGATGTAATGATAGCAAACAGAGCACCAGTGGACACACACTTATCACTTTCACTTTTTCTTTACGCAACCCACCAAAATAACTCTCCTCTCCCCAAAACCGGTCTCAACACATCACTCAGCACCCTGTATTCACTGCACTCTTTCATTCCCCTGGTGTTCCAGCTCCTCTAAAAAAGAGCAGCTTTTTCCTAATAGCCACCTAATTAATGGGTATGCCATTTTGAAAGACTCAACACATACTGCCCACTGTGCACCACCCTTACCCATCCGTTTTACTAATGGGCCACAGTCCACTAAAAGATCTCGAGTTAGCCCCTGTACATGTAGCTTCACACTCTATTTGTTATTTCCTGAAGTGTGCTGAGAGCTCTACTTTCTTTTGCACAAAGCACAGGCACACGCAAGAAGAGAAATGCAAAAGTAAAATAAAAAAGCAAATGTCTGCCAGAATTTCACAGAATTTCTAGGATCCTTGTTTGTAAAGGTACAGATCTCTCTAATCCAATGTTGTTCAGCCCTGATCCCCCACACTCTTTATCCTTCATCAAACAGAGCTCATTCAGTTCACAAATAGCTTTATTAATAGCTAATGCATTCATCTCATCAGCCGAGTCACAGCCGATTCACTGTGCTGAGAACACAACATTTTTTAAAATCATCTAAATCTTTTTAATTATCTTTCATTTCTCAGTAAATAACTTTCTTTCAGACCCATAGTGTTGATCTTCTCACTTTTGCATTTGATCAAACAGAAACATCTTTTGTATCAGATGCAAGAGCAGATCTTGATGGTCACAGATTCTGTGCTCCATGTAATGCTAATTTTATTTAAAAATAATTTTCTTTAAAACACTTATACTTTTCCCAAACTTTCTTTGTGAAATGAACACCACTGTACTGTTTAGCACTGTAGTTTGTGAGACATTGTTAATTGTCCCATTTTTTACAGGGATAGAACATATTCAAAATTAAAAAACACTTAAATAAATACAGCAATTGTAAAATTTATTTTGAACTATTTCTGTTGGTCCGTTCATTAGGCAATGTCAAATCAAGGTAAAAATGAACTTTTAAAGCAACACTAACTATACCTTAAAATTGCGTCTTCAAATTTATTTTGACGGTCCATTGGCCTGTAATAGTGAAAATAGGGGCTCTGTTGTTGCTAAGCCAGGCTCAGCACTGCAGAAACTGCAGTATGTAACTTCTGGAGGAGGGTAGGGATTGTCAGTTGAACCAACAATTTTATTAGCCAAGTGAGTACTGTCAGTACTGGGCCACCAGCACACTCATCGCACCAATTTATTCTCATTCTAGAATTCATTTTAAAGTGTGCAGCACATGCAAATTAAAAGTTAGATTACCAACCTCACTGTAAGTGAAGAATTATGAGTGTAATTCAGTGCTCTTAATGAGAATATTTTTCATACTTCCCGATTACTAAACAAAGTTTCATTAATGTGAAGCATGATTGCACCCCTCCTTGTGGAATAGTCCCTAAATGTGAGCATGATCTTGTGGTGTAATTCCTAATCGTGGGCTAGTGAGTGTCCATGTGTCTGAATTATAGATTTACAAGCCAGTTCCATTAAGTGTTTTGCATAAAAAATTAAAAAATAAAATAAAATAAAAACTCACATGACAAGGGAAGCAGTGCAGTCTGTATTGCCAAGGAGGCCTGACCTAATTTAATAATTCATAATGGCATTATGGTGTGTTGAGAAAGGGTCACTGGTAACAAAACAAGTGCACTATGGCATGCCTTATCAAGAGGGCACCACAAAATTCTCATTAGTGGTTCACCTTGAAGGCTTTTGTTTGGAGGTTCTGGACTGGACTAGTCTGAGGACACCAGAGTGCAATACAGCAGTTGGGCAGAGTGCAATGTGAAACTTACACACTGAAGTGATGTGGAGCTGAAAGGTTTCTCAGCATGATCAGCCATCCATTCTGTGTTTCTGTCCTTCAAGAGCCTCTATGCCTTTTTATTAGTCCACAGTAGGAGACAGCATGGCTTCCATTGGGCTGCCATTATCCAAACGACCAATACAGCAGCATGTAAGTGTTGCTTATTTTAATGCCCATTTCTCACCCATGCCCCCACAGAGTTAGCAAAATTGTGTTGTCTTTACAACCCAATCTTTGAAAGAATTAGCTCCAATTTGATTTTGGCAAACACAGCTTTCAAGGAAAAATAATTATCTGGCCTCACCCACTCTGGGCAGGCTAGACTCGCTAGAGCAGATGGCTAAAAGCTCTGGCCACTGTGCAGTGCTCTTCTTCTCCTCTTAGGACAGAGTGTTGCTCACTCCACTGAAGAAGGCCTCCCACAAGACGCTGCTAGCCACTAGCACTTAGCTAATGAGCCATTATGTCCGCAGAGTGCCGAAGGTACTGTCCAGAAGGCATCAGCATGAGGTGGAGGGTCAGTTTCACACAGGCAGTGCCCATTAAATACTGTCACACCCCCCTCCAATCTCTCCATCAAACACAGCTTCTACTGACAGCATGTATAATCAACACACAGGGCACTGCTTTTCCCCAGTGGGCATACGGTGGGCATCATGCCCGTCTAATTAACGCATTAATGGAGTGGGCAGCATGCCTGCTGTTAACAACACAGACCTCTGTGTCATTTGGGACTCGCCCCTTGTCCTTTTGTTGAGAGAGGACGCCTCTGCTACTCCACAACTCTCCTCCAAACACAGATGTTTTGAGTTTCAAAACATACATAGTTCTTTTGAGACATGCAGAACTTAGCTGATAGCAAACCTAAATGTCAGCCCAAAGCAAGACTTAAATATGTGTGGGTACAAAACACTACAGTAGGAATATTTTTACATGTTTAAATGGCCTCTAATATCTTGTTGTCATCCATAATCTCATCAAGACACTTTTTGTCTGGCATACCTGATGTATCTTACAGTACAAGTCAAAAGTTTGGATACATCATCTCATTAGTCATTGGTGGAGGGCTGTTCTCTGTATAGAACTGTGTACCAGCCCCTACCTCTGCACAACACAAGTTAGAGTCTCAAACACAGTAAGAAGGCGAACAGTTCTACAGATTAACTCTTGACGAGGCCACAGCTGTCATCAAAACGAAAGGTGGCTACTTTGAAGAATCTAAAATATAAAACATATTCTGGTTTGTTTAACATTTTTTGTTTACTACATAATTCCATATGTGTTCCTTCATAGATGTAATGTCCTCCGTATTCATTTACAATGTAGAAAATAATAATAATAATAATAATAATAATAATAATAAAAAGAAAAACAATTAAATGAGAAGATGTCCAAACTTTTGACTGGTACTGTACATTCCACAAATAACTGTACTGTAATATGTTGAAAATGGCCCAAAACAAAGGAAAACAAAAGGTGTGTCCAAACATTTGACTGGTATGTAGGTTGTATTTTTTTCCTCTTTAATAATCATTTAATTCTTTGGCTTAGAAAATGACAAAATATTTATTACAGTTTATTTACACAGTGACAGTACACGCTAAAACTGCAGCTTCTGGTAATACAAGGTACTAAAAATGTTCTTACTTCAACTGGAATATTGGTGGAAAAAATAAAGTACTCCACAAAAGTTTTAGGCACCTGACAAAAATGAGATTAAAAAAAGAGTAATGGCAACACTGTCAGAAAATTTGTCACTGTGGTGGTACCTTTTGCTGTCTCTGTGGTGGTACCCTCAAGGGTTCATATTTGTACATTTAATTGGGGAACATAATTATATTTTAATATATTATAATTGTAGATTTTAAAATTGTGTTGATTTCATACGCCCCAGTTCATCTCCAGGATTTATATTATTTTATTTTATTTTATTATTATTTTTTTTATATGACAAAGTTCTATAACAAAAGATTACAAACATTTACCTCTCCTCCCAGAGAAGATAACGTAATGTACTTTTAATGAACAAAACTGGACTTTTAAACACCTTTAAATGTACATTTACACAGTTTGTACCTTTAGTGACAAATATTGTTCCTCTACCGTACCGCTTTTCTGTAAAAAAAGGTGTTATAAATAACTGGATGTTTCTATGAGGAAATATTTGTGTAAATGTGTGTGTGTGTGTGTGTGTGTGTGTGTGTGTGTGTGTGAAAAGTTTTTAAAAGAAACTTCTAATTACATTTTTATTATAATTACATATGAAACCAAGCCAATACAGAGCCAGGAATCCTGAGCGTATTTTCAAATATTTGGCTATTTTCTAGCTCTAGCTATTAATTGTTTGTCCTGCATAAAGTATACAGCAGTATAATCACTCAGATCAGCTGTGCAGTTGTCATAATTTATCATCAGCACTGTGCTAACAGTGACCAGCAGCAAGACCTGCTCTGGTATGAAATGAAATAATTAATGTTTTCCACTCTGAGCTGTGAGTGACACAGGGACATGCATCTAAAAAAATCAATGCCAGACTTTTGAAGGCTCACATATGAGTAAAGCACTGCGGATTCCTTTACCACTGATTGAATTTCTTTGGCTGTCGTCTCCTTGAAGCAACACTTACTTTCTGCTGAGAGGACAGAGAGACAGAGACCGGGAGATGTAAAATGTATTTAATGGAACATAATATTGTAAACTGTATAAAATGTACAATAATACTGTACCCTAAATCCACAGATAACTTAATAAACTTGTTTCCCGAAAAGGGAAATTATTCTGTCCTTGTACGAATGAAGCCTAAAAGAACTTGATGTGCTAAAACAAACTAACACTCACAACAAAATGTGGCGAGTCCACAGTTCTTTGGTCAGCTTGATATTTGAAATTAGACCACCTCTGCAAAGCTCTGGTTAACTTGTTTAAGTTATACTCTGTGCCCTTTGTGTGAGAGTCTGCACAGGGTAGCAAGTGAGGCTCCAAGGAGTCATGATGTGAGTTGGAGCGCAGACAGGAAATTAGAATTTTAAAGTGGTTGTCTGACAAAGTTCTGAACAAAGCCAAACACAAAAATATGCAGCTCCCACCCACACCTGGATATTAGAATGTTCACCAAATATTACGTCCGAAGCTCTAAAAATGGCATTCTGGACAGCCCTAGAATATACCAATTGTTAATGTTTTATAAGTGTAATTTTTGCCCGTTCTGACTTGCCATTGTGTGGCAATTCAAAAAATATGGTGTGATGCACCATAACAGGCAGGAGGCAGGACAGTCCAGCACACTGATTATGAATACATGTTGTGTTAGCATGTACAGTTGTACATGTACATGTTGAAGTATATCAAGCCCATGTGGCTATATTTATCACTTTAGCATGACAGGTTCTTCAGCAGTGCCATCTGAGGTCTCGAAGGCCATGCCCTATCAACATTGGTCTCCAGCCTTACCCTATATGGACTGGTATTTCTCCAGATTTCCTGAAATATTAAATATGACAGATGACAGACCTAAGTGCTTTGCAATCTTGAAAAATATACTTTTTAAATTATTTGAACATTCTACATTCTACCATGAAATTTGACATGGAATTTCCATTTGCAAAGACTAAGTTTTTGGTGAAAGCTAATCTTAAACATTTTATCTTAACCTGCTGACAGTGTAATGCTTCAAAACTGTGTAACATGGTTTTTCTTTTCATTCATATATTGCCACAGATTTTTTGGAGCGTGTTGCACTCACCGAATTTAAAATTTGTTTTTATTTTCAAGTTGGTCAATGAAAACATTGAACACATATGTTTTTGTACATTTGTCAGCTAATTAAAAATTCAAGAGAAGTAAACAAAATTACAGATTCTTGTTTTTACTGCATTTTACTCAATGTCTCAACATTTAACAAAACAAACAAACAAATCATATGTCATAATCAAGCTAGAGTGTAAGTTTACACAATGTAGTCAACATTTCGTAGACAACCACTTGACTGGTGTTTATTTATTTCCTTGCAGTAAGCCTCTATTCTCAAAAAAGGCTTCATGCTATATATTGCAACACTGCTGGGAACATTTTAATCCATTCTGCCACATTAACATTGGTGAGCACTACAACTGATGTTGGATGATTACTTCTAAAAATCAAACAACACTGAATTAAATATGAATGATACACCTTTTCAATGAATACAACAGCACTACCCAATAGCCCAGTGCTAGGGAGCTTTAGACCTCTCTGGCACTGAGAATCATGTGTGTAGATGACCATATTAATTAAATAGATTCAATATTACACTTCATGATATAAAATATCATACAAGTATGTAATTCTGCTGGAAGTAAGCTGTACAAAAACTGAAAGGCCCTATGTCAAAAACCTGTCTAGAGATCCAATATGCTACCCATTGTGCCCAAGAATTATTGCAGCCTTTTTGAAAATGATGCTAGGACATTGTCCCTACTTCTTCAAGCAAAAACTGAAAATAACAGATTTAGATTGGATGCTTAAATTGTCATATTGTGGCCCTCCATGCATATATTATTAAAAACTGTTAACTCGTTTCAAGATCCGTACACACTGGGTGGCCCATACAAAATGCATTTCTTTGAAGACAAATGGTGAAGGCAATAAATGCAACTTGAAGTATCTGAAATCCCTCATTAGAAGAATTATGATTTTGAGACCTCTTGTGTGCTGCCTTAAAGCTAAACTCTTCACATGGTCTAGGCCTCCCTCTGTTCCACTGACTCAACAGGGCATGAACACAATAAAGTTGTCCTGTGATACTGACAAACAAACCAATAAAGTCCTGTAAATTGTAAGGGAAAACATTTACAGATTGTATTTGGTCTTTCAGCAAATAACACAGATGCCAGATGCATATATGCCCAGGCTCAAAATTATACACATTCAAGACAAATAACCAAAGCCCGCACAATTATGGTTGTTTGTGGTTGTTTTTCTTTAAAGTCTTTATGTTCAGAGCATTTCTGAACATAAATGAACAAACAATATGCATCACTATATTGACAATCCAGATAGAGCTTCAAGACTCTCTGTAGTGGGATTCAAATCCACAAATGTTTAAATTATTTAAACATACATCAACAATTGCAGTGCATTTCACCATGGAATCTGACTCTTGTCAGGTCTTTTTTCTAAGCTGGGCTTTCATAGCCATAATGACATTCTGTGGCCCTCAAAAGTTTGAGTCTTTATCACTTAAATAAAAAATTAAATTATTATATTAAATAGTTTCAGTGGCAAAGCAGATAATGTCACAGTCACACAGCTCCAGGGACCTGGAGATTGTGGGTTCAAGTCCCACTTCAGGTGACTGTCTGTGAAGAGTTTGTGTCCGTGTGGGTTTCCTCCAGGTGCTCCGGTTTCCTCTCACATTCCAAAAGCACGTGTTGGTACTTAAATTGGCGACTCAAAAGTGTCCATAGGTGCGAATGTATGTATGTGTGTGTGTGTGTCTGTCACCCTGTGAAGGATTGGCGCCCCCTCCAGGGTGTGTTCCTGTCTTGTGTAGGCTCTGGACCCACCGTGTCCCTGAACTGCATAATTGATTACAGACAGTGAATGAATGAATGAATGAATGAATAAATAAATATTTTCAAAATTACTGCTAACTCCTTCAATGAGAACAAATCCTCAAACTGATATCTATTGGAAGTCTAATGCACTTTACATATTTTTCCAAGCTACACTGTTTTTTCCTGGAGTCAATTGTTTTCCTGTTAATTTTCTCTAAAACACTCAGACACAGAATGGTACTGGCTACTGCTAACTGACCATTTACTTTTATTTAAAATGAAAAGATTACTTTAACACAAACAATCAAGCACAATTATCTCAGTTAACATAACTCTCTCTCTTTCTCTCTGTCCCTCATTTTCCCTCCTGTTTTCTGTCTCTCTGACTCCTCTTCCTGAAGTTTCGTGGTGTTGTAGCTACATGGTGCGTGGGCTGCTCATAATCAAACGTTCTGACCCATGTCTTTGAATCCAGGAGATCTGAACATCTCTAAAGCTTGTCGGCTCTGAGAAAACAGACGCTGAGAATTCACTTTGATAAACATATATCTTTAGGGTAGATTAAACCAGAGCTCAGTGCGGCCGGCACAGTCTCTCAGCATGCACGCTTTTTGAACATCCTCACCAGGGACAGAAATAATGCCTCCTCCTTCAAACTTTATTGGAGCTTTCTGAATCTCTCCTTCAAATGGCTGAGACTGAGAAAAATGCAGGAAATGATTTGGATGATGAAGACGGGTTGCAGTCCAAAATCTTTATTTGGTTTGGAGGCATTTGTACAAACCATAATATGAATACTGCAGGACAGAAGCATGTGATCCAGAATTTCCATGGATGTTATCTATGGATCGACATGCATTGAGTATTAACCTCATATCTCACAGTCTCCTTGATCATTTCAACAAGTCTTTGGGGTATTATGGACCCAGGTACCATGTCCTGAACATCCGATACATTGGAAAACATGGAAAAAAAGTCTCCTAAGGAAAATGATAATTTACTGGAAAACTAATCCATGCCTTTGTATTTGATTATGCTGCACAAATATACATAGAGCTGAGTGACAGTTTGACCAATACTGGTGGGTTATTACCTCTAAGATATTTTACCTGTTAAAAAGTAATATACTGATCCTTTTAAACCTTTGTTGTACTTAATATCATTATATTAATTCCTAGACTATTATCCAAAATAATCCATACACTATTGCATCCATACACTATACATAACCCAATCAAAATGAAAATATTCATCAACTAACCCCATAATAAATCAGAGGAATGGCATTCTTCAAGTGAAAGTTAAAGAAATGTTAGTGAGCAGCCATTAATAACACTTTTTATAAAATTCTGAAGATTTCCTCACTATTTTCTAGTTCTCCAGTCTGTTTGCAATGCTCAAAACTGGTCTACTGTGTTTACGAAGCCCTTCCGTCTGTAAATGAGTAAATAAACAAGCTGTCTATTGACTTTTTGCTGCTTCGGATCATTTAAGGTGGAGATGTCTCTAAACTCGGGAGACAGCAAACTGCACTAGCAAAGGGGTACAAAACTAAACAACCTGAGTTACAAATGAGCTGCTGTGATAATTCAAACAGTGAACAAAAACTTACAGACATGTTAAACGTCAACCATGTACCAACAACCGTCATTATTTCCCTCAAACATACCATTTCACCTTAAAAGACAGAGTTTAGAACTGCGTTTCCCCACAATCTTAGACGTTCCCTTTAATGTGTGGAGGTTACATTTGGGCCCATTTAATTAGGAGACAGAATAAATTGAAGAAAAAAAGCACATTACCCTAGAGGATTTCTCCCTCTTAAATAACTAGATGCCAAAAAAGAAGCCTGTCATATTTTATGCAATAATTCATCTTCTGTAACCACTTCATCCTGATCAGGTTTGTAGTGGGTGTGAAGTCTATACTCAGAGTCATTTATGTTCCATTTTATTGGACCAATTCTCAAACGGGCTTCCAAGTAATCATCATTCAACTTGGACTGATATTTGGATGTAATTATTTTCACGTGGGAAATATGGCTGATTTACGTTATTTAAATGATGCGCAATCAACCAAAGTGTGTGATGGACGCATGAGGCACACCCGTTTTAAGGAAACCAATATGTATCCTTTATAGAATTGTTTCATGGGACTGTTTTATTTTGCTGCCTTAATTTCTGACCATTTCCAAGTACAGTGTGTTAACTGGCTGAAAAAGCATGTCTTTATTATTGAAAATGACTATGTTCAATTCAGAAAATTAATTAAAGTTGCTTACAACTTCATATAGTCATAAATGAAATGATGAAAACCAAAATGGTTGTTTGTAGCCAGTGTCCCAGTTACACTGAAACTGAGTTCATGGAAAATTGTTTACCCAAATGTTTTCTTACTGTTTTTCAGCTCAGCACTTCTAAACAAAAATGCAAATGGGCAATAACCTCCTTTAAAAATATGTTAGTGCACTTAGGCTGTATTTATATTCAAGGAAAGCTCATTACAGGCGGAGTGTAGTTTCAACTGTATGAACAAGGATAAAATAGGAACGGAAAAGGAGCACGAACAGAGGAGAATAAAGGAACAGAAAGAGAGAGTGTGAGGGAGAGAAAACCTCATTTGAAAAGCATGTCTGATACAGCTAATCCCAGAGAGCAGACAAGAGAGGTGAGGCAGAGAATGACAGAGATGGTGTAATGAGAGTCCTCTTGTTTTTCTCTTTTTCTCCTCCTCTCTCCTCCCTTCATTCTGCCTCTTCTCGGTCGTGTGCTGCTTCATAGAAGACCAATCAGCTGGAAAAAAAGGAACTGCCGCAGTGAGATAGTACAGAACACAGAGCCCTGGTAATAACTGTTCTTTAGCATTTACATGTAACAGTTTTCTAATCAGACACTCAGAATCATTGAGAATCAGTTTATTCTATTATAGCGAAAGCATTTAAAAAATAATAATAATAATAATCTGCCTTGTTACCTGGATTGTCAACATGGTGGAAGGGTGTGTCACCGTCTCTATGAAATCCGTTTTTATTTTCATTTTTAAAATACAATACACTGCATAACACATTCAACCCCCCTATTATATGTGTTTATATTTGATCGTTATATTATTTTATTAAAATGGATTTAAATAGCATTGCAGGATTATATTTTCTCCCACTGGCCATTGACAGAACCTCTAAATACTCATCTCTGTTTATTAGCAGCAGTGTCAAGTCCTACTCTGGATGACTGTCGGTGAGGAGTTTGCTGTGTTCTCCCCGTGTCCATGTGGGTATCCTCTGGGTGTTCCAGTTTTCCTCTCACATTCAAAAACATGTGTTGGTAAGTGAATTGGTGACTCAAAAGTGTCCATAGCTGTGTGTGTGTATGTGTGTGTCCCTGTGAAGGACTGGCACCCCCTCCAGGGCATGTTCCTGCCTTGTGCCCAATGATTCTGTGTAGGCTCTAGACCCTGTATAAGTGATTACAGACAATGAATGAATAAATAAATAAATAGTTTCAAAATTACTGCTCACTCCTTCAATGAGAACAAATTTCTTTCAACCTTGGAACGTCATCCTCAAACTGATATCTAATGGAAGTCTAATGCACTTTACATATTTTTCCAAGCTACACTGTATTTTCCTGGAGTCAGTTGTTTTCCTGTTAATTTTCTCTAAAACACTCAGACACAGAATGGTACTGGCTACTGCTAACTCTAACACAAACAATCGAGCACAATTATCTCAGTTAACTTAACTCCTCTTCTTTCTGTCTCTCTGACTCCTCTTGCTGAAGTTTCATAGTGCTGTAGCTACATGATGCAGAGCCTGCTCATCATCAAAAGTTCTGACCCGTGTCTTTGAGCGGTTACACATAATGTCTTTTAAGCGGTTACAGATAATGAATGAATGTTCATCAACATTACATATTTAGAAGTCCCTTCCAAGCTTATCAGAATAGTCTCAACAGGCTAGTCGACTGGATCTTTTCCTTAGGTTAGTGACATAAGAAATACTGATCTTATAAATGGGTGTTTTTTTATTTTTTATTTTAGATGACATTTGGAACATTACAGTCCCAAAGTATAAATAGTCATCTGTGTCACTGCCTTCTTCAGGCAAATCAATTCTTGTGTGTTGACTCTTGCGCAAGTGCCAGATGTTGTGAGCATTTATACTTGTGTTTTGGTGTCTGTCAGGCTGCAACTACACCACCAAAACACTAGGGCTGAATCACAAGTATCCTACACACTATGTAGAGCACAATGTAATGGTGTATTAGTTTTATAGCTGCTGAAGTGCATTATTTTGGGACTGTTATTGAAACAGAGTGTATTTTACATGTGTATTTACATATCTGAGCAAGTCTCTTGCCTTGAATTTGCTGCTGCCTGCAGTTTCTGCAGTGTGACGTAGAGGAGTGGACAACTTGAACCACGTTCGTCCGACTGTGGACCAGTCACAGCTGTTGCAGTCTGCATTGTAGCTATGTGTTGTTACATTACTGCGAGGTGTGCATCAGGCTACGGCATAGGGTACACATCTATGTGGGACCTATGTGTTGCTTACTGCGTAGGTTTGATGGAAAAGCAGAAATTGCCCTTAACTTTGCTAATGTTTTGTCATCTAGCATATAAAAAACACAACGTGGACCAGCTACAAATACGCAATTTGGCTTAGAGCAGGTTTCTATCATTTAAGGTTCCCTTTAAACAGAAGTGAATCAAGAGGTGTACTGTGCACTATTTCTACCCAGGTTCTAGTCCTGTGTGCCAGTTCAGAATAACAACACGGATCTCAGTCTCTTGGGATCCAGAGATTTGACAAGTGCCAGGGTTTCCCTCTCTCTCTCTCTCTCTCTCTCTCTCTCTCTCTCTCTCTCTCTCTCTCTCTCTCTTTCTCTCTCTCTCTCTCTCTCAGACATGTATAAATGGAGGGGCAAAGGGGCCTTACAGGCTGACAGCCTTTGAATAAATTTACACTCATTTAGCTGGCCTCTTGAAGTGCAATGCAGCCTGTTGATCCAGTCTCTTTAGTTTCAGAGAACAGTGAAATTTTTCATTTTTTCGCCTCATTTTAAAGCTTTGAAGAGTCATGCTTTGACTGTTCAAGGGCTAAATGTCAGTGTGTAAGAGTTAGTCCTTGATTTGATTATGAGGACAAGCGATTCCAAATTAAAGAATAGAGACCAGATGAAAGCAGAATCAGAGTTTAGAGAACATAGAGATCATAATGGGTTCTAATGGTGTTCACTTAAATCTGCACTTCAATTCCACCTTCAGTGGGACACAGCTTTTCATGTACAGGGTACAGATAAGTCATCATAAGTCTCTTTATTCTACCAAAACTGTCCTGATCTGACAAGCCATGAACTCCACAACACCTCAGAATATGTCCTGTGGTATCTGGCACAAAAATATTAGTAGCAGATCTTTTAAATCTTACAAGGTGTAAGGTGTGGTCTCCAAAGATCAGATTTGTTTTCCCAACATGTTCCACAAATCTGGATCAGACTAAGATCTGGAGAATTTGGACACCAACTCAACACCCTGAACTCTGTGTCATCTTCCTCAGTATTTTCATTACCATAAAGGAATGCCCATGAAGGGCTGTAATTAATTACGAGGCCAACTTTTTCTACTGCACCATGGTCCGGTTTGGATGCTCACAAGACCAATCTAGCTGCTTTTCACAGTGGACAGGGTAAGCATGGGTATGCTGTCTGGTTTGTGGCTAGGCCACCGCACAGCACACTGCAATTGAATGTGTTCTCACGTGTTTCTATCAGAATCAGTTCCAAACTTTTGAGCAGTATGTGCTACAGTGACTCTTCTATGGGATCAGACCACAGGGTCCGGACTTTGCTCCCATCCCACATGTCAGTGGGGCACCTATGACTCTTTTATCAATTCACTGGTTATCCTTCTTTTTGATCACTTTTGTTAATATTGGGAACACCCTCAAGACCTGATGTTCTGGAGATGCTTTGACCAAAACATTACGACCGTCACAAATTGGCCCTTGTCATTCATGTCCTTGTTTATTTTTCTGGTTCCAACTCATCAACTACAGGAGCTGACCTTTCACTTACTGTGTAATATATCCCAACCCATGACAGGTACCAATGTAACGAGATAGTTCTTTAGAGACTCAGCTGCTACATGTCCTCTAGACCCAGTGTGCTGAGTTGTCTTCTTACAGTGGACAGAAATAGAGCTTTTTTTCCATATCTGAAGGAAATGTGGACCTTGATTTTTTGCAACTCACCTGTTTCATCTGCATTTCCTATTAAACAATCAATTTGAAATGAAATTGAATAAAGGAATTATATTATCTTTTGCACAGTGCTGGATATAACCTGCTGTCCTGACATTGCATGAAAACCAACCAGTGTGTTTGTAGATGTGTGTGCCTTTTTTGCTTTCCTGAGAAGCATGGCATGTAATTTATTTAGCCCTGTCCCAGCCCTGATGCCCACGCCTCCTGAAAGGTGTCACTGGGTGTGTAAGCAGGAAACTCATGGGCCTTGGGCATGAAACAGATTGTGGGGAAGATGAAGAAAGGAGGGGTGGATTTGTGTGTGTGTGTGTGTGTGTGTGTGTGATGGGGTGCGGGGGTAGGGAAAAGGGCTGAGGCTCATTGCGGTAGCATGGTTGAGTGGGTAAATGGTGTGAGGCAATTCTCCCTGGCTGTGTGTCTAATGCCTTAAGAGCAAGGCTAATGCGCTCGCACATCGCTGCTTCTGTTCGCTGCCAGGGAGCAGGTGCCAGGAGCAGGCTGACGGGAACAGGAGGGCGGGGTGGGACTAAGGGAGGGGGAGGGCCGTGTAAGCAGGGAAAATGAACGATTGCCATCAGAGAGGTGGAGGGTGGCCATTACTTATACCAATGCTAAGCTGTAGTCTCTTCCTTGGCTTCTAAAGCATGTGTGAAGGTTAACACCTCCTGGGCATCCTTAGTGAGGATTCCCTCCCATATTGTGTAATGCTCAGCATCCACCTCCTCTCTATTGTTACAGCTTAATCTATTTTTATGGATGCAGATTAATAATTTACACAGTGATTCATCCTGGAGGGAAATGCAGGGCGAGACTCAGTCTGAACTGACTTACTAGGACATGGTGGGCAGCCATAATGAATGGACTATATTTCCCACAGTGCCCTCATCACAGTGACTCTCCACACAGCCCTGTCTACCCTAAGGCTGAGTTTACTTACAGCAGATCATTTGATAAAGATATTAAAATGTATAGTGAATCATATAACGGTTCAACCAAGTATCAAGACTGTCAAGACATAACATTTAGTACACAATGAATTATCTTGGGGTGGCACAGCAGGTAGTGTCTCAGTCACACAGCTCCAGGGACCAGGAGGTTGTGAGTTCAAGTCCCGCTGCTGGTGACTGTCTGTGAGGAGTTTGGTGTGTCCGGATGGGTTTTCTCCAGGTGCTCCGTTTTCCTCCCACGTTCCAAAAACACACGTTGGTACGTGGATTGGCGACTCAAAAGTGTCCCTAGGTGTGAGTGTGTGTCACCCAGTGAAGGACTGGCATGCCCTCCAGGGTGTGTTCCTGCCTTACACCCAGTTATTCCAGGTAGGCTCCGGACCCACCACGACCCTGAAATAAATAAGCGGTTACAGAAAATGAATGAATGAATTATCTTGTTCCATACATTGTATTTACACTGGAATATTTTCTGCTAAATCCATTTCAGAGTCATGCTGCCAACAGGGCAGGCATCTCCATCCTTCCAGCATGTCTATCCATGGGGGCATCCTTATCAAATGCCCAGACCACATCAACAGGCTTCTCTCAATTTGAAGGTGCAACAATTCCACTCCAAGCTCCTCTGTAATTGCCAAGCTCCTCACCCATCCTACTACAGTAAACATATTTCAGCCGCTTATATTCACAATCTTGTTCTTTTGGTCATTATCCAGAGCTCAGGATCATAGATGAGGGTGGATATATAGAATTGAAAGCTTTGCTTTATGGCTCAGCTCCCTCTTAACAACTACAGTCCAGTACCGTGACCACATACTGTAGAATCTGCACCTAACCTAAGGTTAACTCCATATGAAGAAGCTATCAAGCTATCTGAAGTATCAGAGATGCTACTCTTGAGCACCCCACAATAAGCTCTGCTGTCCCTGGCCATGCCTTGCCACCCTGTCTACAAATGTCAAGAATAGTATTAGAGACAAGTCACAACCTTGGTGAAGCCCAGCGCCACAGTGAACAACTCTTAATCAATGCAGAGAGAATGTGAACACAGCTCAGATACTAAGAATATAAGGACCACATGGCTGACATCAGTGGCCCCAGCACCCCATAATACTGTGAACAACTGTAACTGTTAAGAGTTTGGCTTTCAGTTCAAACCACAACTGTAAAAATGATCCATTCAATTTCTGCTGTATGATGCCAATTTCAGCTAGCAATCGGATTTCTAGTGTTAGCACTGGTTGTGATATGTGTGATACTTGTAAATTTAACAATTTTGCATTAGGAAGCCTAGAAGATGGGTATGATTTGAATGATTTTTGTGATGCTATGTCAGACTTTTATGATGGCTAAATACATTATTTTGTTATGTCTATCATGTCCATAAGCCTGTTCTTGAGTTATGAAGGCAAAGCAGCAATATGGAGTTACAGGGTTACAGTTTAGTGTATGGACAGGAGTGAGTGTGAAGAACCTTTCAAAGGTTTAAAAACTTAACTTCATGTAAAGGTTGTTTACCCATTTCAAAATTATTACCACAATGGTTCTTCATGGAACCAAAAGTGGTTATTGTATGATCACTCCAAAAACCCTTTGAAGCACATTTATTTTTAAGCATGTTCTCTAAGCCCTAGAAGGCATTGTTGGGGTTAGTAAGATGAAGGACTATTACATACACCTTATGGGAATGAAAAAAACAAACAAACAAAAACACAAACAAAAAGAAAACTCTAAATATGTTTTTCGAAGTAAAGCTTGCCTTTCTTTTCTCACCCAAATCTGTTTCAATATCAAACCCCCACATCATACACATCTGTTATACTAGTATTGATCTGTTTATACAATTACCAGGATTCCACTAGACTGATCAGAATGTTGCTCATGCTCTATATATTACCAATTTTTAGCAATGTTTTGTGGCATTCAAAGGTCAGTGGCAGCCCATGGAAAGAAATCTTTTATCCAGTAAAGGTAAAAGAAAATAGCTTATTGACTGTTTAAAAAACCCTCCAGAATCATTACTTATTCATGCTGAAGCATTGTTTTTCTTCTAAGCGATCTTGTTCATTGTGTTTTTTTAAAATTTAACGGATGTTATTGACCATACTAATTGTTTCCAACCAAGAATATTGTAGCAGCTCTTTAATGTTAGATAGGTCTTGATGCATTGTTATTCTGGCCCAAGCGTCTAAACCAGAGGCCTTTGCCAGCTGCACTAATACCTCAAGATATCGACAGTGAGTCAGCTATACACCCCACCCCCCTTTGTTCTGTGGCACTTTTAATAAGCAGAGAGCAGTGGGTGATGGTGGGATGGCGAATATCTAAAGGACCTTTGTGGGACTTCAGTAAGGCGATATGCCCAGTTCACCCCCTCTGTGTGTGGAGCAATGACATTTTGGAGTGATGCTGGCTTAGGGACTTGTGGCACTTGAGAGCGCATGTTTATCGACCAGCCTGAACCCAACCTGTGTCACAAGTGCACACACACACACACACAGAGAGAGAGAGAGAGAGAGAGAGAGAGAGAGAGAGAGAGAGAGAGAGAGCACTCTTATCAAAGTGGGCAAATTATTCCAGTGCCTGAAGACTTTCTGAAAGATCATAGGTACTAATACGTCAGAATGCTTACCTTAAAATTTGTTGAAAATTTGTTGATTTGGTGATGTAAAATGTTCATTCGGAAAATACCTGCTGAAGAACATTCCCTAAAGTCCAACTGCATGTCCTTTCTTGTTGAATAAGCATTATTATATCAGTTTCCATAAGCCTTCCCACTGAAAATACTGTTCCCACAGCCTTGTTGATAGCTGTTGTGTCATCATAAATTGCTAAGTATTACCCTGCTTTATACTACAGCTAACCACTGATAAACATTTAATTTAGCACTTATAAAAACAGTAAATGACTATATTAGATGTTTATGAGATAATATTTTCCGTGCCTGTTGCCTGTTATGAGCCCTCAGCAAGACGTTTGGTCAGCAGCTGTGACAGAAGCCAGCTAAACAGACTGGAATTAGACAGAAATGAACAGAACTCAATTTAGCAAACAAGACGGGCTGAGAAATGTGTTGCAGATTGGCTAGAACAAAGCAGCATTCAGGATAATCTGACAAATAGCCTCCTCAAATAGCTAAAAATGACCATGAACAACAACTTTTAATGTGGAAGGAATTTCCATTTTAACACTCACTGGTTTTGCAGAACTGTTATAAATCAGCAGAAAACTCGAGGTTGTGTGTTATGATATGTATCATGATAATTATAACAGCTGCTATGATTTACAGTCATCGTACTGCAAGAAAAACACTTTGTTTCCAGGTAGGGAATGTGACCCCACAGTATTTTGCTAAATCCATGTAAAGAAAGCCCATGATTTCAGCTGCTCACTTTCTGGACGTAAGCAAAGGCTAGGGACAGACGTGAGTATTTTGGACTTTATAATATAAAGGCCTGAACAAACAGAGAAATATTCCCGAAGCAAGAAGAGAACATTCCGAGGCAAAATTAGAGAAAAAAAAGCACATGTACACAAAAGGGTGCGCATGTTTCTGTGGTAAGACTCATAGGTAGTACATGCAGGTTTTGGTTTGATAAAGAGTGGTACTTGGTCTAAAAAACATTGAGAACTACCATCGTTGTTTAAAACAGCACCTTCAGCTTTAAAAATCAAACCAGCCTTCTTGACACAAAATCAGAAATGAAGAAAACTCATGTTAGTGATATAGTGCACAAGTGCAAGCAATTAAAACGAGTGTGGTCAATGACTGGAATAATAACAGACCTTTATCATACATTTAATCAATATTCATGTCCTTGCATTTTCTAATGAGCCATTCCCCTCATTTCATCACTCATCAGTTATAAAGCCTTTTATTGATGGCTTTCAGTATTTCTGTTAAAGCTAAAAACATTTTGTGACAATGTGCTCAGTAAATATATATTGCAACAGAAGGACATATCAATCTGGAGCTGTTAATGGCACTTACAAAGCAGAGAGGGAACAATTCATGCACGAAAATAGGGCTCTTTGTCTTTTCTACAATTCCAGCAGTTTCTAATACTCTTGGGTTGACTTGTGCCAACAATAGCTGTAAAAGCTGCTGTATTTCTGGGCTCTTAGTCCAGATTTGACATTTACGTGTCCTATTCTGTATGCTGAAGTGGGCAAGCCCATGAGTTCACTATCCAATTCCTGAAGTTCCTTCACCAGTCCACATTTTTCACTCTCTTCTAAAGACCTGAGCCAGATAATCAGCATCCTGTCACCCTTGATTACCTGACTAAAGTGTACTGGTAGCTGGAATAGAACTCAAAATATGTTAGACTTACTTGAGGTAATATGTTGGAAATCTATTGGCCAGGCATAGACTGAATGTGTGTATGTCTCAGCAGCAACAACAACAACAACAGTAATAATAATTATAATAATACTTAACATTACAAATACAATAGTGATACAGTGGCCTGTTTGGGTACTCAGGGACTGGGCTCAATGAGTAACCGTAGTTGTTCAGGATAGCTGGTTGCTGATCGGATCATAAATGGCCACAGCAACCTTAGTGTTGAGGTGTAGGATTCAACACAGATTTTGTGGCTGCAGGTAGAGTGTGTGGTGGGCCCTTTGTGAAGCTCTTATGGATTGGCATAGGATATTTTACATCTTATCCTGTGCATGATTATAATTACTGTGCAAAACAATGTTACTCTTCATTCACACTGCAAGTGATAAAATCACTCACAGTCACACCACTTGTAGTTGAGGGGCTTTCCCACTCAAGTGGAAGCATGACTGTTGTTTGTTGTGCAGGCTCAGGTTCCAAAAGGAACAGGTGCCAATATAAAGAGTGCTTTGCCAGCAAAGGCTATATTTACTCATTAAGACTCACTGCAGACAACAATGTTAAAAATGTGAGTCATAATGATGAATATTCAAATTGCTAATGCTACTCTGTTTATTCACAGCAGGCAAATTCCTAGTACACTAAACAGCTTCCGACACTTTGTAATCCATCATGATAAGTAACCTGCATCTGTCTCAAAGCCTATTCTATATGGTGCATTAATAAAACATTCATTCATTCATCGTCTGAAACTGCTTATCTAATTCAAGGTCATGGTGGGTCCGAAGTCTACCCGGAATCACTGGGCACAAGGCGGGAACACACCCTGGAGGGGGCGCCGGTCCTTCACAGGACAACACGCACTCACACATTCACTCAAACCTATGGACACTTTTGAGTCGCCAAATCCACCTACCAATGTGTGTTTTTGGACTGTAGGAGGAAACCGGAGCACCAGGAGGAAACCCATGCAGACACAGGGAGAACACACCAAACTCCTCACAGAAGGTCACCTGGAGCATCACTCCTGTGACACTACCTGCTGCGCAGTAAGTTGTTTAACAGTAAATCTTTGCTGAGCTTTGCTGAGTGTAGTGCGTGTTATGGCTTGTGTGCAAAATCATTACTCAAAATGTTTCTGAAGGCAGAGCTGCCTTTGAGGTAGAAAAAATATTACTGGTTAACACATATTGGGCAGAGATTATTTCAAACACTGTGCCATAAACCAGAAAAGCTCCACCTAGACCCTTGTGTTTGTCTTCTCTGACTTCCAGAAATGTCTTTGGAAGGAATGTATGTACCTTCTTTATTTGTTTTTATTTTATTTTTTTTTTAGTTAGAACAGACACAGTTCTGTTTCATAATTTGTTAGAATCTTAGTATTTTGTTTTTGCTTGAATGGAAGATAAAGTAACTTGCTGCCTCTGAGGGAGCTGTTATAATGATCTGCTGCCTCTGAGGCAGATTCTTAAGAAGTACTTTCCTGCCCATTTGAGTTATGACTGCTGCCTGTGAAGGAGCTACAGGATGTTGTATACTAATGTTCTCCTCTGAGGCAAAGGCTAAGACTAAGTTGAATAGCACATGTATGCTGCTTCTGAGGAAGCAGAGCATTATTGTATGACAATCTGCAGCTTCCTCTGAGGCCGCAGTAATAACTCAAATGTATGCAAGAAAGTACGTCTTCAGAATCTGCCTCAGAGGCAGCAGATCATTCTGCACCTCCCTCAGAGACAAAGAGTTACATTATGCTCCATTCAAACTAAAGATACTGTTTTTTTTTCCTTCAATAAATTGTGAATTAAAAACTAAAAACACAACACAATTAACCACAAGCAATACTATTATTCTATAGTAACCACAACCACAAAAAACAATGGAGCAGGAAGATATTGTGACCAAAGCGTTCCTTCAGGGCCATAGGGCACTAAGTGCAGACACATTACTATAGTCATGGTCATCGTTGTAAATCAGGAAACACTTTCGTCTGCCACAGCTTGATATTTTAATGTACGTTTATAAAAACAAACCCAATTGGAAACATCTGTAAAATCATTTTTTCCTCTTTGGGGCTTGAGAGCCTTGTTTCTGATTAGAAGACACACGCCTGCATCACTGTTCAAGTTGAGTGAAGCTGAACATGCTCACTGTTCTCTAATCACTTGTTTCATGCCATGTGGCCCTTTTTGCAAACTCCCGTAGAAAACGAATGACTCTGGATGCTTTGCCGATGCATGCATTTTTGTACAGATTCTGCCACACCTAAATATATCATCAGACTTTTCAGCATTATCTTTGTTCAACCCCTGCTTCAGCTTCCATTTCAGTTATATGCTTTCACTTTTACAAAGAAATTTGTTCTGTTTTCACACCTACAAAATATAGTCTTGGAGACTTGCTTGTAGCTGCTTCTCATGATAATCCTCAACATATTCAGTGATGTTGAGCTGAGGCTCTGAGGTGAACAGTCTATTATTCTGAGAACAGCAAAAGTTTATTAGCTTGACATGTTCCTCCATTTTGTTGATTCATTTTCTGAGTAATAGCTTCTTCACAGCTATATGTCCTTTTTAGACCTATTACATTGGAATAGAAACAACTGAATGATGAGAGATGTAAGCATTTATTATCCAATGGTGACAGAGTTGATAGCCTATTTTTTTTTTTTTTTTTTTGTAATGAGTCTCTTTAACATTTCCTAATTTGTTTTTTCATCTCCAGTTTCTAAAAACACCTTTTGTCATTTATTTTCTGTTGACTTTCCCTTTCTTTTTCAAATGGTTTATCTTTTGTCTTTTATCTTCTCAGATATATCTCTTCAAAATGAATAACTTATAATAACTTGTATCTCGTTTTGCTTGAAAATTAAACAAATTATGGGTGTTCTGATTTACTGTTGTGACATGTGTTCCATTATAAATCTCTTGAGCACATTTACGTCAGAAATATATGACTTGCTATTTACTCACATTAAGGGTGTAGGTAGAGGGAGTGGGCTTTCTAAACTGTGTTGATTTAGGAACTGTGATAAAATACCATTACACTTTTCTATGGGCAGGCTAAGTGGGCGCTTTATAAGCTGGCACACTAATGCAATTTCTTATTGCACTTTTTTTGCTAGTAAAGAAAGATTCTGCGAGCTATTCATCAGTAGACGAATTCATGAGGAAAAGCCCTTGATTTAACTGGTCATTTATCAGTCCGCTTCCTCCCTTAAGTAACCACTGGCCTGCAGCAGGAATGCATGACAAGCAGCAAGCTCCTATGGAGAATATTGATCATCACAGCCCTCAGCTTAAAATGTCTGTCATCATGACAGTTCTTCAGTCATGTACACACATAACAATTATCTTAATAGCCATCATACCCAAATGACACTAAATCACTCCATCTTTCAGTGGCAAATACTTGTACAAACTGCGGAGAGAAATTCTGGTTAGAGGATTAATGTTGGGTGATAGTTGCATGGCTATGGCTTGTGGACATTTAAGATTGTAAATCATGGTCAAATTGCAGTGGGGATTGGATAGTCTGACCATCTAATTAAGACTTAAGACGCTCCCAAACAGAGGTAAATACATCAGATCAGGGTGTATATACACACACACCTAAATTGGGTCGTACCATTTCTCGTTTTGTCACTTCTTCCAGCCTCACTTCCGTCATTGGTCCTGTCCTCTGTAATTTGCCATTGTGCAGCCAGAAAGGGCACTGTATATTTCATGTGTGTAGGTACATATCTAGCTTCTTTAATACTTTATTACTGGCTTCCTGAATTAGACTCTGTCAGCTGCATTCACTCAAACTCAACAAAAACATGTATCTCCCAAATACTTTTAAAATACGTTAACATTTAGTGGAAGTTAATGTAAAAAAATGTTGTCCATTTAAAATAATTATCTCCCAAAATATTAACTTTACAGGAGAAGGAAAAATACCTTCTTAACTTTCAATGGATGTCAAAATAGAAAGGTTTTATTCCAAGTAATTGGATTTGGTATTCCAAATTCATCATGAAATTTTCACATGCTCACATGATGCATTAAACTGAAAATCAACATATTTCCCCTTGCCCAGCAACAATATGGATGAATGAGCTAATTTAATGTCAGGATTGTGATACTTCAGTTCACAGAAGAAAGTGCTTGCACTGCACTGGTTTTACAGTACTGTGCAGAAGTCTTAGGCACCTAATGTCAGGGATCAAGGGGCGGACTGACTGAGGCGGACGCACTTGCTAAAACACATTAAACTTTAATTAAACAAAATTACAAAACAAACAGGCTTAAAGACCAGGCAACACAACGACTGAGAACTGGAACGAAACTATAGCAGAGACAGACTAGACTGGGGAACGAAACGGTGATAGGAAACGAAACAACTTGATATGAAACAACCAAGGTGAAATGTCCGACTAACAGGAGAAACAAGGGAACTTAAATACAAGACACAGACAAGATACACCTGGACAGGTAACAAGGGGGCAGGGTAACAGATGAGACACAGACGAGGAGGCGAAACAAAGGCAGGACTAGGGCAACAACAAAGAGTCATGTGCTGAGAACGAGCACATGGCCGGGAAAACAGACATGACAGGACAAGGGCGTGGCACCTAAGATAATTATATATATTTAAACTAATGCCTTCTCAGTAAGCATGGTGCTTGTATAAAGTTATATAAAAAATTATATATATATAAAGATACATTTTTCTATAATGTAGTTGGTGAGAGTGAAGAACAATGTTTTGTTCAGATTCTCCTTGATTTTATAAATTTGTTAAATTAACAGCACACATTATTTAAAATCATTATTTATTAACCTCAAATATACAGACTGCCACGAGGAGAGATTTGGAAAAACTTAAACCAACACATTCACACACAGAATATCACACTTACTGG
The DNA here is from genome assembly GCF_029633855.1 of Hoplias malabaricus. Taxonomy (NCBI): domain Eukaryota; kingdom Metazoa; phylum Chordata; class Actinopteri; order Characiformes; family Erythrinidae; genus Hoplias; species Hoplias malabaricus. Next base: position 35,041,837 of record NC_089805.1, on the reverse strand, counting down.
AATAATGGTATTTGGATTTATTCTAATGTTGGGCAATATTTGTTGTTTGTTTGTTTCTTTTTTTTAGCAAATAAACACTCACTGCTCAGATAAATAGCTTTTTAAAATCTCATAATCTCCGGTAGAGTACATTATTATTATTTTGTTTTATTTCATTTTTTTAAAACAAAAGGGGTCCTACTGGAAGTAGATATACGATTGGTGGGGATTGGGGGGTCTAACCTCCTAACTAAAACTAAATCCCCTCAAAAAAGAGAGGGTAAAACCAATAGTTTGGGGGGGGGGGGGGTCAAAACATTTATATGTTCTTGTTACCTATAATGTTAAATATTACAATACAGTTACAATATCCATGTCTGGAAGAATCTTGATTACGATTTCAAACACCGGATCATACATCCCTTGTTAAGTTTTACATCTCTACCTGTCTCACACATATTATTGCTCACATGGATTGCGTCCTCATTAATGTAGCAGCTGCACAATCCAGAGAAGGCAGGTAATTTTTTATTTATTTTTTTTATGTGGACTATTTTTATTTTCTACAAAACATAAACAGAAATGTATAAGACTCGTCAAGAGCTTATCATCCACTATGAGCTCAATGTAATGTATGCACCATATGCACCGTCTAACAGGAAAATCTGAAGAAGAACCTAAAAACTTATCTGGTGGCTGTAGTGGTGAGGTATTAGTTGCTGCTGTGAGTAGTTCTACAGTAAACACAAATATTACTGCAGTGAATCAGTACATTCACTTATAAACTTGAAGTACATGGCTGAGGCACATTGGTTAAAATGTGCTTTTTTTGTTGTTTTTGTTTTTTAACTTATTTCACTCACCTGATTCCCTAAAAAAGATTTTATTTTGGAGACTGGCATTAGCCAAGCTTCTATATACAGGCATTCCATCACTCTCCCCCTAACATTTCACATTGTAGATGTTATATCGGTCCCGGTGTGAATGGATAAGACAGGACAAAAGCCTAAGCTACAGTGTCTTTCAGTGATATTATTCCAATTTATTCAGAATTAATTAACAAATGCTTCTGTGGAAGTGATTCTGTTTAATATGAATTTCATTTTCAGGGCAAGAAAACTGCTGACCCCTGACTACAAAGGTTGTTGTGTGGTATGTGACACATTAGCTGGTGTAATTGATTCATTATTAATGTGCTGCAGACATTACAGTAAACAAGCAGGACTCTGTAAGGATTGTAAGCACACGCTTGCTCTATATGACCTGAAGAAAAATTGACCCCCCTAATTTTCATTTTATAATTCGCACCCTGTGTGTAAGGCCTCCAAACTTGTTCCTGAAGTCCAAACCAATAAAGGAGATCACTTAGCTGTACCTACACTGTAAAAAAAAAAGTAAAATAAACTGATTTTAAAAAACAGCCACTGTGGTACATGTAAATAGTGTGACAAATGAGAATGAGAGAACTGAGACTTAGATATAGCCTTAGATATAGCATCCTATATTCAGCCCTTAAAAGGGGATATTGCTGAAAAGAGCAAAGAAATGTGCAGTATCTGGGTGCCACACTCCAGCATTCGTAACACAGGCTGATGGTGAACTTTCCTGACCAACCACACATCTTGTCATATATCATCACTAAACATGAATGGAAACACAAACACATACACAAATACACAAAATAATTGCCCCAATGCAACCCCAAATCAAAAAGCCTTAAAAACAGAGAATAACAAAGAAACTGAAAATCATCCAATCAAATCAATTTGTATAGTGTTTTTACAATTGTCACAAAGCAGCTTCACAGAATTCCGGTAAGAAAATCATAGAAAATGTGGAGCTGCAAGGCATGCTGGGAGCACCCAAATGAGTCTCAGCTCCTCCCAGTCCTTGGCCACTTGTACCACCCCTAATGGTTTGTGCATTTAACAGTGACAATGTATTTTTTACAGTAAAGATGTAAAGATTTGTGTTTTGGCTGAAAATGCTTTCAAACCTTTTTAGAGTTTACAGTCATTTACTGTCATTGTTTACAGTGTACATATATATTGTAAATAAGAAATATTATATATATATTGTATTTTCAGACCAACTTTTATGTGAAGATGGTCCAAGTGAATACAAAACAATGTGCAGAGAGGGAATTAAAGCATTACAATCATGTGATTTCTCCATTTCTCTGATGACCATGGAGACCCATTTTATATAAGACAGTAATTGATGGCCATTGAGCAAGGCTTTGTGGCTATAGCCCAGAGCTATTACAGCACACAAAGTACTCTATAGCTGTGCTTGCTTTTAAATGCCCCCAGAGTGTACCTCACCTGCTCTCCTGCACATCACACACACTGCTGGGTTTTATTGAGGAGTAACGGCAAGTTAGCAGACTTCATTCACAAAGTAGATTACTCTTTTTAGGACTTATTTTCTCATCAATCATTTATCTTCCCTTCTTGCTCTGGGTGGCCCCACTGTTTTAGACTTCCTCTCTTATTCTCAAACCAAGGTAGCAATTTAGTGCTAGAAAAATCTTTTGTTATCCTTTCAGCCTTTTTACTGTTTTTACACATAATTATTCAAAACCCAGCCTCCCCACACTGTCAACAGTTGGGTTCCCAAGGAGTCTAGCAGAGAAGATCAGTTTTCTTGGATGATAGAATAGCCCAGGTAATTATATATTATGCCCTTACACCTGTCCTTGGAACTCACCCACCACATGTGATCTCTGAGTTAATGAAGTAGCAATTTCTGGTTGAAAACAGGCAAGGACAACATGGCTCCTTTGTTAGTGAAAGGCCCCTTTTTTAATCAATCAAAACTATTCACACAAAGACACTTTTGCAGTGATTCAACTAATTCAAACCCCTTGTTACTGTCCCCAAAGGTCCAACTATGTGACTGGAGATGATACATGCCTACAGGCTGGTCTCCATAACCCTGCCCTCTGCTAAGTACCAGGACAATACATGCTGCACATACCAGGAATTTGTAACAATGTGCACAATACAGACCCCTTTCTTAAAGGGGAGGTATCTTTGCAACTGAAAACACAATCCAGGGAAAGTCTCACAAACATTCTGGTGATGTCAAACACAGTCCCTGGGCAAAGTTCCATAATTGACCCGGTGGTGCATCGAAGGCGACAAGATCCATCATCCACTCTGTCACTTCCGCTCCATTACTTTCCAGCAGGGCGCCCAGTCCTGCTTTACTACTGACACCCATGCCATCCAGCATGGCCTCTACAGTGCTACTTCTCTCTTTACAGATATTTGACCCACCAATGTTGGCATGGGCAAGAAACGTTCTTCTCATGTAAGAGAATGTCAACACTGTAGCTGAAATTCAACTTCTGACACAAATGTAACATTTTCAGATTGATGACAGGCGAAACCACTCCTCACATGAACTCACTGTCTGGCACCAAGTCTCAGCTGATTCAATCCCTTATCAAATTCCCCAAAATCCCATAACCCAACCTCCTCCAAGTTATCAGCAAATGATTGGCATATGCAGCACCTGGTTCCCTGCAAATTACAGTATCATAATAAGAAGCAAATTATTCTTTATTTTTTGTCTGCTTAAGTTACTACATCATTTGATGACAGCAGCTGCCATTGACGCTATGTGAAAATGTCATGATAAATGGAGCAATATAAATGCTCAAAATTATCTCCATTGAAAGTTAAAAAGTTTTCTTTTCTTTCTATACAGTTACAATTTGCAGATGCATACGTTTTGTTGGACAGAACTATATATAGGTCTTATTCAACTATTTATACACATAGACTACAAAAAATTACCCAAAATCCAGCATCCCATAGTTTGGAAATTCATTTTGTCTCTTGACTACTAAAGAAACTGGGAACGAAACTTAATATACAGCTTTATTTATAAATGGTGAATTTATGATTGTTTTCTGACATTTCTGACATCAACATCACTGAATCATTCATGTTTAAGAGAACTTGGATCAGGAGAATCAGCAAAAGCAACCAACTTCTAAAACTAAAAAAATATCTCTGCAAATATTTTTTGGGGAAACTAAAAACAAGTATCCTGAGAAGACTGGAAACAATTGTAATCAAAGAATATAGTGGCAGACCAAGAAATTCTAGGCTTTTTTTCATTACTGGGGATGTAACTCACACAGTAATCACTGCAGGCTTGCCATATTTGCATATTAATCAAATAACACTTACATAAACCATAGGTCAGTCTTTATTAATCCTGCTTTTGAAGCACCACAGCAGTAAACAGTTTCAAAAATTCCTTGATCCAGCTTATCAACTGATTATGAAGCCCTTCTTGAGCATGATCATGTGTGATGGGGCAGGGAATGGTTGAAACTGTGCAATGCTGTAGAACACCTGGATATGGATTATGAAACACTGTCATAGGTGAAACACAGCTTCTAAAAATAGAACTTCTAGCTTTATATAAACCTGCAGCTGACAGCTTAAATCATAGCCTGTGTCAAATCAAATACTTCTGTAGTGTCTTAGATGTGTTTAGTGCTTGTAGTGTGAAATGGAATATAGTGCACTTTTAAAAACATTAACATGAGGCGTAGTGTTCCCACAGATCTTGCTTTCCATGACTACATACTGCCATCCAATGATAAAGCATTTTTCTCTAATATAGCAACCTTACAGGAGAAAAAAAACCCAAAGTCAATGTTAAAAGATTTTATTCCAAGTAATTGTGGAGGATTTCTGTTGGTCCATTTATCAGGAAAGCTGCTGTGTTCAAATGATATAGTAAATTAAACATTAACAAGAATTGAAACACTGTATGTTTTTCATTTCACACCAATAAAGAAAAAGATGTCACTAAAAGATGCTGCAGTTTCACATTTAAACTAAGTTAAATAAAGATGTTTTGTTTTTCGATTTTTCTTTCTATCTACAGTACTGTGCAGAAGCCTTAGGAACCTAAGATAATGATATATATATAAACTAATGCCTTCTCAGTAAGTGTGGCATTTGTATAAAGTTATATATAATCACAGTAAATACAAAAAAAAAAAAACCCAATATAAAACAGATAAGAAATATAAGATTTTTATTTCCTATAAAGTAGTAGGTGTGAGTTTGAAGAACAATGCTTTGTTCAGATTCTTCTTGATTGTATGAATTTGTTAAATCAACAACACACATTATTTAAAATCCGTATTTATGATTTTAACCGGTAAAAGTAGGTATTGGATGATAACCTCAAATAATACAGACTGCCACGAGGAGAGATTTGGTAAAAGTTAAACCAACACATTCACACACAGAATATCACACTCACTGGAGTAATGTTTTTTTAGTTTTATTTATTTGTTTTTATTGTTTGTTTGTTTTTTAGCAAATAAACACTGCTCAGATTAATAGCTTTTTAAATCTCAACTTCTGGTGCCTAAAACATTTGCACAGTACTGTATTTCTGATTTGCAGATATCAATACCTAAATTATAGAATGGAAACTTAATGTCATTTATTGCTTTTTTTTGAGATGTGTGATTTTTTTACCCAGCACATGGTAAACACAGTTAATAAGTTAATCTTATTTTTATACCTTGGCTGCGGTGAGAGCACAAAAATTGAAGAAGTATGAACAAAGTGAAAGGATCTAACACCAAGACAAACTCAGCAAGGATACCAGCGGATACATATTCAAACCATTTTTCACTGTATTACCAGACTATAGATTTTGGAGTGTTGAACTTGCATTGCCTCCTCCAAACTCATTCTTGGATATTACCAACCATTTTGTCTAGGGTATAAGTGTGTATACCTGAGCATAGTTTCCAAACTATAAATCCCTGAAATCCATGGATGGGTGCAGGATTTGTTTACACTAATCCCAAAGGACTATGACAGCCAAGGTAGGTTGGCTTTAATCTCTCTGTCATTCTCTCGTTACAGCTTTCTTTTGGTAAAGCAGTGTCCAAACTCCAAAAACAGATGTTGTGACTGCAAGTTTTAATTGCAGCAAATGATCAATTGTTTATAGATGGACACTGACTGATTAAACAAGTGGAATCAGTATGTTCTCCTTGTCCACATCTGAGGATAAGATTGGACACGTCTGCATTAAAGCAAAATCCTAAGAATACATTTAATTTAGGCTGTGGTGATGACACTGGTGAAGTCATAATCAGAGCTTGACATAGTCTTAACCAGAGCCATTGTTCAACCTAAACATATATTTAAAAAAAACAATATTGTGCCATCTAAATGAAACAGTTAATTTAACAGACTACTAAAGTAAACCAGAAAATAATCCAGATTTTTATGGCACTATTTGTGTATATTAGGCCCATGCAGCCTTAAAGATGAAGCAGAAAATAACAAAGGATTTTAAATTTTCCCTATTGTAATTTCCCTATTGAATATTGTAATAGTCTCATTTTTCAATGTAGTCTTGCACACAACACGATGATATATTTTCACAGGGAAACGGAAACAAGAGAAAAAAAAATACTCAAAGTTTAATAGTTCCAGATTAATTTAGATTACCATCTCAGGAGGTTACTAAGAAGATATTACATACAAGTTGATCCACTTGAATGGGAATTAAAGTTAAAAATTAGTGACATCAAAATAAGGGGAAAAAATACAACATCCAGTTTTGGGCCTTAATCAGTCAATCAATCAATGAACAATATAAAAAAATTCCCTCTTTAAAACAAGGCCTGCTACACCATCAATACTGTCCATCAGATAACTAAAGATTTTATCTTGGAAGAGATATCAAGCTTTAATCCAGGTATGGAAAAAGGTCTTTCAGTCTGTCTTTTAAATGCGAGAAGTCAAGTCAATGCAATGTGGCAAAAACATTGTTACTGGGGAAAACCAAACACTGCTAAATCAAATGCAGAAGCTGTTGTGGTTCAGGATGTGTTTGGGATTACTCAGACCATGTGAAGCAACAAGTGCAATCAAATGCTGAGAAACCCCTATTGATTCCTTTGAAAAACACAAACACAAATCTCCTGAAAATATTGAGAGCTACATTAACAGCAAAGCATGGAAAAATAATAAATACGGATAATGTTTTATTATCAAGAGTCATAGATTTGCTCTTGACATTGGTGATTGGTGAGGACTTTTGAATCTACACGACCCACCCCAGACGATTTTACCCTGCTGTACGCTGTGCACCAAAGCCTAGCGTTGCCATTAACGTTATTATGATGGACTCATATCATTAGCGAACTTGACTTTAAGTGACTTATATGTTTCTTTGAAAAATAGCTCCTTATGTCCACCTTCTTCTTTTTGCTGCTATCCTCACTCGCTTATGTCACCCACGTTGTACCTGAGTCTTGCGCAATAAGTCTCACATATGACTGGAACAGCCAATCACACTGGCCATACTAGGTGTTGCTGGAAGGTAGGACTCGAGTAAAGAACCTGATTTAACCCTTTCTGTGTCACTAGGTTAATGAGACGTTTTTTTGTTTGTTTTTTGAAAGGGAACCAAATTATTGGTGGGGACACATCACCTGTGTTCATGCTAGTTCTATGCCCTTGGATATTATATTTACCAGTTTTTAAGTAATATCTTCTTTGGGACTGGTTTGCCTGTAAATGTATATCTATAATAATAGAACAGCTAAGTGTAGTTTGATAACTCTAGCTAAATGCAAATCAAGTAAGGATTTGATATGTTTGGGTACCATATGTTCCATGTAGAGCAGCATTCCATGTATTTTGTTGTTAGTTAATTAAAGACTCTAGACAGAAAAACAAATAATGTAAGAATACAGTGAACAGTGCCCAAATGGTGACACAGACATGGAGTTTTTTATTTTTTTTATTTTTTTAAAGAGATCTTAGTTCTCAGACTTTAGCCATATTGCTGTAGTTCTATCAGGGTGCACACCGTTATCATAATTCACAACCAGGGAATAGGGTCACTCATTTCTCTCCTTTACAGATAAAGAAAATGTCAGTCAGACAGACCTAGTCAATGCAGAGTGAGAATAACAAAAAAATATATGGTCAGCTTTTGTGAAAAATAAATTCTCTTATTACATAGCTCACCCAGACGAAAAACAAAACAAAACAAAACAAAAAATGCGTCAGCTCTCCTGAGAAAGATGCTCTTCCCTAAAGCACGGACGTTTTCCTAAAACACTGAAATTTAAGAGTATTAAAAAAATCTGATTATAAATAAAGCAGAAGGAGAAGCAAGCAGTAAATATATATATATATATATATATATAGGTGAACTGCTCCCAGCTTTGAGCCTGCGGGCATGAGTGTTTACTATACTGGAAGAAACACAGCACAGACAAGAAAACTGAGGATTAAACCTGCACACTCAGTTGGTTATGCATAAGCTATGGAGAATAATACAGACTGTTTGTTAGAGTTATTACAAATGTATACATAAGTTATCAAAGAGTAAAATCTGTCCTAAAATTTGTTATAGGTTTGAGACTTCAAAAGAAACTTAGGGGAAAATATTAGTATGATTTATTATTTAACTCCCCCTGAAGCAGTTTGGTGACAGTGATAACAAAATGAATTGCTCTTTTAGACTGTACTAATGGTACATTAGTGATGTAGGGGAAGGCTTGCACAGTGTAGGCAGAATAACTTTGATGCTGCAGGCCTACTCAGCATATTCTCAACATTTAATCGATCGTAGCACTGCAGAAACACTTGTTAACTCATTAGGGGTGATTTAAAAATTCATGATTGCTAGCCATTCCACTTTCTGACACTACGATTTCCAGGAATTATATTAAGCCATTCTGGGAAGACATAGAGATCCTGTTCATACATCAGGATGCAAGTTAGCAATGTTTTGCTGCAAGGTATGGAGACCCCCCCCCCAACCTGCCCATTTTGTTCTTTTGTTTTTTTATGGCTCATTTTCTGGATCATTTGCATCCACGATCCACTCATGTTACAGACCTCTTTTGTAAAGCCAAGAAGCATCCCTCTGTATTTTAACATAGCAGTGCAGCACTGGGTCCCTGAAGTGAGGGAACGTAATGTAAATTTTGATATAGATACAAGAAACAAGAAAAGAATGAAAGAGAAGGAAATAGCATGGGGATATGTGTTATAGATATGATAAAGAAAACATGTATCATAGATTTATTATAATCATACACAGGATAAGATGTCCTATGCCAATTCATCACAGCTTCATATAGGGCCCACCACACTCTCTTCCAACCTGCAGCCACAAAATTTAGATATTATATGGATAAAGTTATGCTTTGTTTACTTTGTATTTTGGTCATTTTGGATGCCACATTTTATCATAAAATATATGTAACCAAGAGTGCTGTATTATCATTTCTGTTTGTTTGCTAATATGTTTATTTAATTCTGTCTGTCTCTCTCAATTTTTTATTTATTTTTTTTCTATGCATGGGCAGCACGATGGTGCAGCAGGTAGTGTCACGGTCACACAGGGACCTGGAGGTTGTGGGTTTGAGCCCTACTTCGGGTGATTGTCTGTGAGGGGTTTGGTGTGTTCTCCCTGTTTCCACGTGGGTTTCCTCCGGGTGCTCCGGTTTCCTCCCACAGTCCAAAAACACACGTTGGTAGGTGGATTGGTAACTCAAAAGTGTCCGTAGGTGTGAGTGAATGTGTGTGTTGCCCTGTGAAGGACTGGTGCCCCCTCCAGGGTGTATTCCCGCCTTGTGCCCAATGATTCCAGGTAGGCTCTGGACCCACTGTGACCCTGAACTGGATAAGCGGTTACAGATAATGAACGAATTAATGATGAATTTTCTATGCATGTGTAGGTGGGTTCTTGAGTATAATATTACATAAATAAACATTTTTGAATTTTCAATAATTATTCAAATCTGAATGTAAAATATATTCCTCATATACCTTACAAAACATTACAGAAAACTGCCTTTCCATTGAACTCTGGACTAATGAATTACTCTGCTGTAGTGCTAGCACAGTGGCATAGCAACGGCCTCCAGGCTAAAATCGCCAAAGCATCTTCTCATGCCCAGCGAGCCGTTGCCCAGAGCCCCGGGCCATGTCCAATGGCTGGTGGCATGTGTGAATGAGGTGAGAACGAGTCATAAATGAATCAACACAGCATCTATCCACCACTGGCTTTGAGAGAGGCACATTCATATGCCCCAACAGGGTGACCAATAAGGCAGACGCTGGACTCCAGTCCTCACAATCTGTTAAGAGACACAAAAAAGAGAAAAGGATCAAAACCTAGACCTTTCTCTAAGATTTCAAATTCTGAAATCACTGGGAGTCTGTGTGATTATTAAGAGATAATTTAAAACAATTATTTTACAGTTTGTACATTTTCATTGACAGCCTTCTTAGTCACATGACTTACTCCAAACGATTAGGTTAAGAAATGGGGGAAGGTTTTAAATGAGAGCTTTTTTTTTGTCTGTTTCATATTTGTCCTTTGAGATTTCAGAAGGTCCATTGTATCTTTACACTATTGCCACTAATACAAAGTCGCTGCACAGATCAGTAGGCTTGGAAAATCACATTAACTATCAGTTCTGTTACATCAGACACTGGCATGTGCTCACATAACACTAAATGATGAGGTAAGGTCATTCTACCTACGTCCAGAGAGGGTAAATCTCACACTGAGCAACAGATAGCTGTGACTATCTGTCCTGTATCTGTAATTTTTCTGAATCTGGATTTTACTAACAAGCAGTAGCAAGTAGGAATCATAGTTTATAACAAGCTGCTTTACCAGCTACCAACATATTCTCATTAGCAAAGGCACTGATTTACAGTATATACAGCTTCAGAGGCATTTCACTGCAACAGCAGATTGGTTATTCAGCTGAGTTTATTTGCCCAGTCCCCTGTGGATCATGATATAACACCAGCCTGCTGGCCTCTGTTTGTGTGTTCAAGATATCAGGCAGTTTCACGCCCGTACAAGATCACAAAGTGTAGAATTCTTTACATGTCTCTGGTTCTTATGTTGAGCCTAAGGAATGATTATCCTCGGAGAATGGCTTCTTAAGTGAGCAGAAAATATTCAGGTCATCCCAGGACTGCACGTCTGCTACTTAGCAATGAAAGCAAATGTGACTGAGAGAAATTAAACCACCTATTGAAGAATTTCAAGGGCCAAAATAGATAGCAGTGAAGAAAAGAAAAGTTATTAAGGTAAAGGGAATCACACTGATATGAACAAATGGTTTAATTTTTCAAGTTTTAGGAGATATCATGGTTAATTTTCCTGACATGACTAGATAGTAATCGTTTGTGAATCCAGCGCTACAAATCAATATTTAAAAAAGAATCATTAAGTCCTCTTTGTGGATGTAAAAAAAAAAAAAAAAAAAAAAAAAGGCTATATTCTTTAAAATTATTTTTTTAAATGAGGTTCTATGATCAGTGCAATAGAAGAAATATTCTTAGAAAAGGTTCTTTACCAGAAGATGGTAATTTTAAAGGTTCTTCACACTCACAAATCTCCTTCTTCCATTGCATTGATCATAAAACCTCATTTAAGAATTTTTTTTACAGAATATATATTGTTTGTTTTTTTTTTACTTAATGGTCAGCTACATGGTCAGTAAGATCTTACATTACTTAAGTTACTTGTGCATGTTTTGGAAGGTTCTTTAGATAATCAAACTTGGTTAGTCTGTGTGATTGTGAAAAGAACCTTTTTAATCTTTATAACCGTTGGAAGAACCTAGGTACTTAGGGAACCTTAATATTATGTAAAATTTTCTGAACTTCAAAAAAGTTTCAACACTATTTTACAGTCTCGTTAACCATATAAATTATCTCATACAATATCTACCAAATACAGTATCTACCAAATAAATGTCCTTTTTTAATCAAGACACTTTATGGAACAAAATGTATTTCATATACTGCATCTATCAGAAATGTGCTTGATGTTGTTTGTTACTGTGGACAAAAACATCACATTGTTTACATCTACATTTAAGGCGTTTAGCATATGATCTGGGCAGTGAAACTTACATAAGCTTTTTATTCAGAAGATATCCTAGCTAGTGAGAAGAGAAGAGGACCAAGGACAGAGCCTTGTGTGATGCCAGTGAACAGTGTGCATGGTGCAGATGTGGACCCCTGCCAAGTGAAATGGTAAACGCGCTCCTCCAGATATGATGCAAACCACCGACATACAGAGCTGATGATTCCAAGACTGCAATGAGAGCAGTCTCTGTAGAGTGTGCTGGTTTGAAGCCAGACTGGTTTGGATACTGTAGATTGTTTTGAGTGAGAAAGAGAGGAAGTTTATTTTAGACAGGACATTTAAGGACATATGAGAGGAAAGAAAAGAGATACCGGTTAGGAATCACTGATGTACAAGCAATCTTAATTTGGTTTCTTCAATATGATGAAAACTCTGGAAGCCTTGAAGGTGGATATTACATGACCTGATGACAAGGAGCTGTTTTTGATGGGAGTAGTGAAAGGAAGCAGGTATGAATCACCTGAAATAGCATGGATAGAATAGGGTCTGTCGGACAGGTGTTTGGATAGTTAGATTTGAGAAGCTGTAGGATGTCATCTGTGGATAGGGGAGAGAAACAAGGCAGGGAAATAGAGAGAGGAGGATGGTGTGTGTTGGGAGAGGTGGGGGCAGGGAGAAAAGACTTCTTGTCGACCTTCTTCCCAAAAAAGGCAACACTATCTTCCAGGGAGAGAGTAGTGGGTGGTGGGGCAGTGGAAGGGTTCTAATGCTGATGCCTCCAGTTTCCAAGAGATCAGTAAGAGGAGTGGTCTGAGTCATGTTGTATGTACCTCCAGTCTTACCACTCTTTTTTGCACAGAACATCCATCAGTCATGGGGTAGGTTCAGAAGATCTTGATTCCTTAGTAGGGGAATGCTGATGTCACAGTCTGAAAAAAGGTGGGGGAAAAAACACAATCCTAGTGGCCCACTGCAGTTATGAGTTTCACGCTGAGTTTGGGCTAAAAGAGAGAGAAATGAATCTGAAAACAAGCAAAATACTCAGAAAACCTTTCACTCAACTCTGTGCTCACTGGTATGAAGCTTTATCCATGAAATATGTGTAATTTGAACTGGAGTTCCCTGGAAAAATCACCTGCTGTGGTGAGCTAAACCACAAGAGCCTGTTAGCTGGCCAACTATGCTTCTAAGCAGTGTAGAGCCTGTCTTACATTTCTGTTCACCAATCACTGAAATGTGCCCTCTCAGAAAAGGATTTTTGTCACCAAAACACATGTCTGTGTGCACTGTTGGGCTTTGCTGCGCTGAACTACACAATACAAAAACCCTACATTCCACTTTGTGCACACAAATATGAGGTTCACCCAGCTAAACAATACACCCAGGGTAATACCATATACAGGGTTCGTATTGTGAGGCATTATGACGTTATGAAAACTGTGGATGCTGCCCATCCCTAGTCCAGAGTGTTTCCTTTTCTGTGTGTTGCAGCAGAGTGATTGAAGGTGAGAGCGAAAGATGACAGCAAAGGGAGAAGGCAGCATGACTGCATTTTATTCTGATGGAAGGTTTAAGCCACCAAGAAGAATAAGTGAGGTCTCAACAGGGAGAGCACGCAGGAGAATGTCCAGTTTGTCAATGAAATTGCCTAAGGGCTAGAAGGGCAATAGAGAACAATGATCTGAAGTTCAGTGGGAAAAGACACTGTAACAGCATGGCATTGAAAAAAAGAAATGTCAAAGTGTGGAAAAAAAAAGTTGAGTGAAACTCTATTGACCAGAAAGAAGCAAACCGCCCACCCCCTGATGATCTGTCATGGGGAATGGGAGGGCAAAAATGGAGGACAAGGCAGCTGGAGTTGCAACTAATGAGCAGTAAGCTTTAGACTAACAAAGACAAACATTCATTCATTGTCTGTAACCACTTATCCAGTCATGGGTCGCGATGGGTCCGAAGCCTACCCAGAATCACTGGACACAAGGCAGGAACACACCTTGGAGGGGGCACCAGTCCTTCACAGGGTGACACACACACACATTCCCACCTATGGACACTTTTTGATTATACCTACCAATTTGTGTTTTTTTGGACTGTGGGAGGAATCCAGAGCACCTGGAGAAAACTCATGGGGACGTCAAATTGCTCACAGACTCACAGTGCTCACAGTGAACCCACAACCTCCAGGTCCCTTGAGCTGTCTGACTGCGATACTGTGACTGCGCCACCCTGCCGTGCCCAAAGTCAAATATTAGTTTTTAATGATGTAGCATATTCAAGACCAGTATACCGTAAAGCAGAGTTTGAACCCGAGTTAAAATGCAAGCACAATCATTATTAAGCAGTATAATAAATGATAATGATAGTGTGCAATTTTTTGTCATTGTACAACATACAACGGAATGTGTCTGCATTTAACCCATCTGAGGCAGTGAACACACACACACACACACACACACACTAGTGCACTAGAGGCTGTGAACTCACACCCAGAGTGGGGGCAGCCATCACCAGTGCCTAGGGGGCAGTTGTGAGTTCAGTGCCTTGCTCAAGGGCACTTCAGCTGTGGATGTTCCCGCTGATCTTAATAATAATAATACGTTCAATTTACATAGCACCTTTCACAAACCCAAGGACGCTTTACAGAGTGTTAGGGGAGGGGAAAAATTAACAAGGATAAAGAGAAGAGAAGAGGAAAGTTTTAAGCTGAGATTTAAAGGAAGACAGTGAAGAACAGAGACGGAGCGATTGAGGCAAAGTGTTCCAAAGACTGGGAGCAGCAGCACTAAAGGATCTGCCACCCATGGTTCAGTGTCTGGTATTAGGGACAGTAAGAAGTCCAGTGTTGGTAGATCTAAGTGTGTGAGAGGGACGGTAAGGAAGAATCAGATCAGAAAGATACACTGGAGCCAAGCCATGTAAAGCTTTAAATGTTAGAAGAAGAATTTTATATTTTATCCAAGATAAATGACAGGAGCCAGTGCAGTTGCTGAAGGACAGGTGTAATATGTGAAGTGTGCTTGGTGTAAGAACTCTAGCTGCAGAGATTTGGTACTGTACTGGAGACTGTTAATTAATTTGACAGGAAGGCCATAGAAAAAGGAGATACAGTAATCAATTAGAGAGAAAACAAAGGCATTGATCAACATTTTAGAGTCAGTATCACTAAGCATGTGGCGTAATCGCGCAAGGTTACACAAATGGAAAAATACACTTGTAGTGACAAACTTGATATAAGACTCAAAGGAAAGTGTGGAATCAACAAGAAAGCCAAAGTTTTTAACAACCTAGACCCTAGACTGACCTGATAGCTTGTCTGTCTTGGGGATTGAACCGGAAACCTTCCGTCCTCTAACGCCCCCCCCCCCCCCCCCAAAAAAAAAAAAAACCTCAGTGATTTTCACCTCAGTAATCTAATCTCAATAATGAACTCATTTGATTAATTCGGTATATTTGTCAGAATAGTTTTTGTGCCTGTATTAAATGGTTTGCAATAGACCTTTGAGAATAAATTGGATTGTGAATTCAACACTAATTAATCAAATGAGTTCATTGTTGAGATTAGATTACTGAGGTGGAAATCACTGAGTGTTTTTTTTAGTTGAAGGTATTTTGTAATCTGCAAACAAAGCCTCTCCTAATTCTTATGATGGACAGGCTCAAAGTCATACAAGAATGTCTTAGATGTCATAAATATTTAAAAACAAAACCTTGCAGCTATCAGTTTGTTAATAATCATTATTGCGTTTTACATTGTATGAAAATACCAGCTGCCTTTAACTCACAACATTAATTTCACAACAAACGGCCCAATGGAAATTGCCCAGAACGAATTATAAATTGTTACATTAACATGTACATCAAACGTGTATCTTATTTACACTTTTTTGCAGAAGCAAAGTTGTTGTGAGAGTGATACCTTGTTAAAAAACATATGCATTAGTGGTAAGCAACTCTGGAACACAGATACACGTTTACAGCTGTGAGTAAGTGACCATCACTTCTGTCCACCATCCAAAGGCATTAATGTTGATATCCTGGTGTAATTGCTGAACAATTACTTTGTACTAATGTGATTAAATTCTCCCAGACATTAAGAATTTGGGCAGCTAATGGCCACTCTACTGAACCCTGGGTCCTGAGGATGAGTTACAATTACAGTCATTACCACCCTTTCCACCATTATACCTGTAGAATAATGCTGAAATGCAGGTGAGAGTCCAGCATTTTGTCACAAACCTGCATTTCGATGTTTTACACTGTCACACTGTCAAATTAAAACTCCCTGTAAAGGTACATTTTTGTCCATTAAAAGCACAGACCGTGTAAATATCCCTTCAGAGTTACAGCATGAGTTCAGTTGTGCATCCTAAAGATAAATTACTTTGTTTTCTCCAGAAGGAAAGCCGAATACCTGTACATACTGTTCATAATATAATCTTTTGTAATTGAAAACAATGAACTTTTATTGAATGAATTTGAACTTAAAATTCTACAATGAATATCAAATTTCATACAATCAGGTTCCCAAATTCCAAAGCCTACCTGGAATCATTAGGCACAAGGCAGGAACACCAGTCCTTCTCAAGGTCACACACACACACTCCTCACTCCCGGAGCGGGACTTGAACCTACAACCTCCAGTTCCCTAGAGCTGTGTGACTGTGACCCCCCCCCCCACACACACACACACACACACAATAAAAAAAAAAAAATAAGAAAGAAAGAAAAACCTCAGAATTCTTTGGAATTATGCATTTTATATTTTAACATACATTTATTTAATTAAATTTCATTCATTCATTCATTATCTGTAAGCGCTTATCCAATTCAGGGTCACGGTGGGTCCAGAACCTACCTGGAATCATTGGGCGCAAGTTAGGAATACACCCTGGAGGGGGCACCAGTCCTTCACAGGGCAACACAGACACACACACATTCACACACCTACGGACACTTTTGAGTTGCCAATCCACCTACCAACGTGTGTTTTTGGACTGTGGGAGGAAACCGGAGCACCCGGAGGAAACACGAACACATGGAGAACACACCAACTCCTCACAGACAGTCACCCGGAGCAGGAATTGATCCCACAACCTCCAGGTCCCTGGAGCTGTGTGACTGCAACACTACCTGCTGCGCCACTGTTCTGCCTAATTAAATTTCACTTAAATTTAATTTATTCTTTATTGTCTCAATTATTTTCTCACAAATATTTTCCTTTCTATTGCTCTAAACGTTCATTCATTTATCAAATGTAACCGTTTATCCAGTTCAGGGTCGTGATTTGCTCTAAAAATGTTATATTTTTTTTCTTTTTTAAAGATACAATGTATTTTTTTAGATTGATCTTATTTACGTTATGTACAGATGTTGAATTTTCTCTGTGTAGACAGGCTTTATTTCTTAAAAAGACTGTAGAGTAAAGACACCTGAATAGATCTGTATTCTTGTGCAGGCATGTCTCGAGGCCAGTGATCATCATTCAGGAAGTGTTTTCTGCCCCCTGACTGTTCAACAGTCTTGAGTTATCATGACACATTTTAACATTGGACTCAAAGTGGCACAGAAAGCTTCTAATTACCATGTAGTGATTGGTGAAAATCAGCAGTCGATACAGTGAATATTACAAGAATTATGAATCCCAGTCTCAGAGGATTAGGACTACAAGAAGATAATGCTGGCACGTTTCTCAGAAGGCACTTGTTTTCTTTCAGCAGCTCAATTCTCAGTGCTGAAACTGCCTTCTACAGCATCTGAGCATGTGAAAGTCCCAAAACACAGTTCCATTAAAACCTTTTTTGGTTGCTGACAAGACACTAGAAAAAATGGTTGATATCTGTCTTCATCTGGGACCAGAGAAGATTTCAGCCTGTCACCCCAGACTTCCCCTTAAATGTCTTCTTCAACTGTCTGTCACATGCTGAAGGAGTATCTTTCAAAACATCATTAAACGGGAGTTTCAGGCAATAACAAACTTGTAGCAAGTTTAATCAATTAGATCCACTTTTATTAGTGGGGTAGTTTGCATCACATGCATATACACTACCAGTCAAATGTTTGGACACCTCATCTCATTAGTCATTGGTGGAGGGCTGTTCTCTGTATAGAACTGTGTACCAGCCCCTACCTCTGCACAACACAAGATATAATCTCAAACACATTAAGAAGGCGAGCAGTTCTACAAATTCACTCCAGACGAGGCCACAGCTGTTCACTATAAAACCATTCCAGGTGACGACCTCATGAAGCTGATGGAGAGAATGGAGAGAGTGTGCAAAGCTGTCATCAAAGAAAAAGGTGGCTACTTTGAAGTATCTAAGGTATAAAACACATTCTGGTTTGTTTAACACGTGTTTACTAAATCATTCCATATTTGTTCTGTCATAGTTTTAATTGGTTTCTGTATTAATTTAACACAGAAAACAATAAAAACTGAAGAAAAAACATTGAAAGAGAAAATGTCCAAATTTTTTACTGGCACTGCACATTCACAATATGTGGAAAATGGCCCAAAACAAAGGAAGCCCTCCCTGACTGGTACTATTCACCTTAAAATATATCTTTAAAGGCTGTTTTAATAAAAGCTCTGGTTCTATGTAGAACCATTTATATGGAGAAATGCATGACTGCTTAAACATTCATTCATTATCTGTAATCTCTTATCCTGTTCAGGGTCGTGGTGTGTCCAGAGCCTACCTGGAATCATTGGGCACAAGCCGGGAATACACCAGTCCTTCACAGGGCAACACACATATTCACTCACACACTCGCACCTATAGACACTTTTGAGTTGCCAATCCACCTACCAACGTGTGTTTTTGGACTGTGGTAGGAAACCGGAGCACCCGGAGGTAACCCACACGGACACGGGGAGAACACACCAACTCCTCACAGACAGATCACCTGGAGGAAACCCATGCAGACATGGGGAGAACACACCAACTCCTCACAGACAGTCACCCGGAGTGGGAATCAAACCCACAGCCTCCAGGTCCCTGTCGCTGTGTGACTGCGACACTACCTGCTGCGCCACCGTGCCGCCCTACTGCTTAAACAGTTCTGCCAAATAAATGTATTTTCTACTGTGTACCTTTTAAAAGTGAATATATATTTTTCTTTTTTTTTCACAAGATGCTCAGTTTTGCCTGTTCTACGGATGGGCAAGCAGAGGGGTACAACTGTACCTTTGCCCCTATAAACTCTGTGTCTGCCCAAGTACATTCAGTAATCCAGAAACACCCCTGCTGTAAGCCAAACTTCAGCTGCAGTGGTGATATCATGAAGGTTTGGTAAGTGTGCACCGTTATTTGAGTGGTGTGGTTTGCTCAGGCCGCAAATCCTGAATGCCAGTAGAATCACAATTATTATGTAAAATCGAACAACTGAGAGATCACATTTCACAAGTTCCTGGACGGTAGAGACATTGACATGTAACGGTTTTATCTACTAAATCGTCTTTAAGTTCTCTCCACAGGAAATGACACAGAAAACACAGTGAGTCAGCAGTTTGTTACTGTGGCGTACAAAACTTAGACAAAATATGTGACAGCCTAAGTAGGATTTCTTACTCACAGAAAACAAACTAGCCATTGGAGAAAGGTATTACAGTGAGTGAAGCATAACAGAATGATTGTTGTTGTGCTTGCGAAGCACTGTCGAATCCTGCCAGCCATCATCACAGTTATTGCAGTCTGTGAAAAGGTCAGGTTTTAATGTCCTGTATGCAAGAATGAAAGTCAAGGTGTCTTGCCTGTGCCTGAAAAAAGGAGGCAAATGCCTGAGGAGTTAATTTGACATTTGTCAGGGCCCCAGGCCCCAGCCCCTGTGGTAGAGATGTCTTAGTGCGACCATTTCAGTCTCATTAAGTGCTTCTTATGAGAAATGACTTCCACTGGCCGGGTAAGTGACTCCAGTCATAACATTATGAGTTTGATTAAGAATTGCTGGGTGAACATCACATGGTAATGGAATTCAGGGGAAAATCGCTCGTAACAAATCGGCCAATATATCATGCAGGCTAGGTTAATTAGATGCTATTATATAAACTAGCCATGTGCAAAAGAAATCATTACACTTCAGTCAGACGGCCCCCTTTATCTAAATTTTGAGTGCGCTGTTCTTACTTTGTTAAGTTGTCAGTGAAAATGTCGGCTGTTTTTAACAGTTTCTTGCAGGGGTAGTGAAAGTTATCCCAAAGGTGTATGAAGTGTAGCCCTGGTTTGATGTTTAATTATGTGGGCTACTTTATGGTTATGACCTTAATGATGACATACTCATGTCATAAGCCATTGTTGCCATGTCCTTTTCTCATGACTTTCCTGAAACTCTGAGCTCAGTCCATTCATTATGTCAAAAGCCTGTCTTTAAGGACAAATAGAGAAAAAAGAGAGTTGATACGGGCTTGTTGATAATGCAACTCATTTGCATCTGCCAAATTGGATCTCTGTCTCCCTGCCAAGCACAAAGAGCACTCTTTCCAATAGCACTTGTGTGAATGGCATTGGCACAAAAACCTGTAGCACCTAACATAGACACATTAATCCTTGCATGACTTTGGCCATGTCCAATTTAATTATTCCAATCCTGGCCAATTACATTTCTTTGCACTTTTGTCTCCCGTATTAACCGAGGAATCATTCTTTTTCAGCTTTTCCAATTATTAACATTCAATTATGTTCCCCTCTTACTAGAAATTCATGTTAATACCAAACATGACTCATTTAATTCTTTGTACTTTATTTAGGCCAGGCACAGGGAACAAACATTCATTCTGAGCATTTATCCTTCATTCTCTTTGTCCCTTATATTACTGCCTTCCTAAATCCAAATGTCTGATTTGCCTTTTTTGCTGTTGTCATAATTATGAATTCAGAGAAAAATCTTTCTCCAAATCACATGCTTAAGTCACTGCTATTTTTTCACACTGTATAGTGACAGGATGTTCCCAGAGGAAGCCTGGGAGACTGGATCTCACACAGTCAACTCAGTAATGAGCTGTGGTTGGGACAGGCTTTGGATTTCCAAATGCATTTTTGCTTGATTATATTATGAAGAACACTTAATCAAACAATTTCTTCAAATTGCGAGATTCGCGAGATTTAAACTCCAAGGCCTGGTTTCTAAATGATTACCACAATACTGAGAGATGGTGAGAACTGATGATCTTGGATTGCATTAATTAGACATTGAATTAATCCCTTTTAAACAAATGACACAACTTGAGGCATTTAAAAGATGTCTGAAATTGCCTTGTAAAACAGCCTGCCTAAAATGAGAGACACACTAAAAAATACAGGTTCTAGAATACATTATTTGGGACAATGCAATAAAATAATCATTTTCCATATCCTAAACAATAGCCAAAAGAGTTCCCCCAGACAGCTCTCATTCCAAAAAATAGGTTGGTGGGGCTGCAATGGGGGCATGGTTTCTGTGCAAAGGCTGTTCAGAAAGGTTCAATGGCTATAAATATCAAAATATCTCTAAATTCACTCTTAAATATAAAGACGCTATAAAAGGTTCTTTGAGTGATGCCACAGTGGAACCACATTTTGTTCCAAAAAAACATTTTTATCTAAGAAATGAGAGTGTGAAGAACCTTTTAAAGGTTAAAGACCCATCACTCTGTCTTTAGGTCCTTTACCCATTTAGAAATATTAGCAAACATGGTTCTTTATGGCATCGCTCAAAGAACATTTTGTAGCACCTTTATTTTTAAGAGTGTATATCAATAACAATTTGAAAACATTAGTCAAACATAGTTTTTAGTGTGTTGTTCTTTCAGGTGCAGACATGGTAATATAGCCAATCATAAGAATGATAAAGAGCAATTAGGTTCTGTAGTGTGCCCTGAATATAAAATGAAAGGAAGCAAGTGACAAGTGTGCTAAGCTTCAGTTCAGTCACAACCAAGTCATGCTGCTTTCCAGGGATTTTGACTGAACTGTTAAAAATGTACTGTTCGCCACACTAAGGTGAAAACAATGGCTACGAAACCCTCTTCAGGAATATCTCTCTCCAGCACTAGCTCCATTAAAATCTGGGCTTCTTGGACCCCAATAATTGCCACTTGCACTATAATTTGTAGATGGTCACTTAGTTCTCACAGCAGTTCTCACATTCCACATATAGTGGTAGCTGATTGCCCTGGTTACAATTGTTGGTAATTTATGCTTAATAACCTTTCAGGCTTGTGAGCTATTAATGGAATCATGAGAAAAATGACCCCAGCTTTACCATTTATGAAACATTACTCTCTTGGCACATATCAATGCATTTTTGTTTCAAAGAGTTTTCATTTATCAATGCCCTTAAAGCATTTATTTTACATTTTGATAATTTAGTTAATATTTCTTTTAAAAGTTAATATGTTCAGCCATCATCAATAAATGCTTGCTGGTTGCTGGTTTGATCCCTGGTGATGCTTTAAACATCCAATGGGTCAGAAACATTGGTTTGATGATTATTTCTGAAAATTCATTGCAAATTCTAATGGATAGAACGCTTTAATTCAAGAGAATGCAGTTCCACTTCTACAGAACCCAGTGCTAGGGAACTTTATAGCTCTTTAGCTTAAGCATGGTGTTGACCATGGTAAGCTTGGGCTCTGCACCAGAGCATCTCATTACATTTTTTATTCTATAGAAAATATACAACTAGTATGTACAAAACAGATTTGTACACACATTTTCTAGACATGATGTGCTAGATAAATAACCTTGATCTGCTGCTGGGGACAGTTGGTTGTCTTTAAAATTGTCTTTGATGACAGCAGAGATTCAAATGAAAAACTTCATTTTTCTGTGAGTCACATAAACGGCAAATCTCATGCTTTGAGGGGTAAGTGCCCTTGAAATGATGGTTCTTTAACTGTAAACTAGATGAGTGACTCCAGTAAGCCTTTTCCAAAGTTTAGAGAAAATGCACAAAATTTAAATACACTATGTCAATTATATGTTGTTTTTGGTTTATTTTCCAGTTTCTAGTTGCCCCATCCAAGTAAAAATAACAAGTTTTAGTGTGTGCCACACTGAAATATGAGCTTATAAACAGCAGAGAAACAACTCTGTGTATTGAGGATGTAACGCTAGAGGCAACTCCCTTGGAAACTCTGATTCAGCTGTGTGAGTGATGCGTCAGAACATGTGGACCCACTTGACACTGAGGCTGAGGAGGTGGAGAGTGTATTTGTGTCCACTTTCACCAAACTGAGCATCACACTTCCCATTCCATCAACTACTTTTAGAAACAAGAGTGGAGTATCCCCAAGGCACCTATCCACTTCACACTTTGTGCCATGGCCACAGGTGTCTGAAGGGCTCAGGTCTGTTTTCGTGCCCTGGCAAATTTTGTGTTGAAAAGTGAAGATGTGTTTTTGAGACACTTGAGACCCCTTTTCCCTGCCACATAAAGAGACACATAGGAGGGGAGAGGACTGATGAATGGTGATGAGATGCTGCTGCAGCTGGGAGATTTGTTGGGACAGCCAGGAGAAGATGAATCTCCGACGAGGTGAAACTGACAATAAACGACAATGAATGCACAGGAGGCAGATTGCAAACATCCGATGAAGTTTTCCTGCAGGGACCACTGCATTTTTATACCTTCAGGTTTGTCCTTTTCGTCATTCTAAAAAGGCCAAAAGGAGTGGGGATGTCATCAGCATTTCTCCTCATATCCTCTCAGCTGGGTCAATTTCATCTCGTTCCTTATCTAGCACGCTCTCCTAAGAGCATAGAATGTGATGCACTCAGAATTCTGCTTATTCATCTCTAATGACTGACACCATGAGCCCTGATAAGAAAAGTATTTTTTTTCTGTCCCTAAAAATACAACTGCCTTGCATTTCATTCAGGAAAAAAAAAACAGGGACATAAGAGGCATGTGGAGCACAACTGTCATGTTATGATGGGCATTTACATTCACCCGTCAGTATTTCCAGAAAAATCAAGTGCACTAAATGCCTTTTCCACTCACGCATAAACAGGCAAGCTGTCAACCTTAGAAGCACTTTGTATTCTGCACTTTGTAAATATTCAACATTAGATGTTGATGATGGTGCCATTGAGATGATCGTCTTTCTTTTGCAGACAGACAGTTATTTAAAATCCCCATCCATTTATGTCTCAGGGTGTTTTAAGGAGAAACAATACATTACAATTTACAAACTGCATTTCTCGGAAAAAAGAGACATTAAATAATGAGACATTATGTAAAATGCAATTAAAACAATTTTGTTTCAGAGATATTCACAAGTCACAAAATACAAGTCAGAGCTATATATATATATATATATATATATATATATAAGTTTGATATAATAATGTCTTCCCATATTTATTACCCTTTGCCACTCTTCTGTTATATACCAAGATTTTATACTCGCTGAAGGCTTCCACGGTGCTCATGCTAAAGCCATGTTACACTGCTCTGTTTTTGCTCATGTGCTGCACCTATATATATATATATATATATATATATATATATATGTGCATTGTTGACCTCAGCATGTGTGAGTTGCATATGTGGGAAGCACTGGGTATTAGAGGAGTATATGTTGCCATCAAGATGACATATTTTTCTAGGAAGTTCTCTCTAGGAAGGTTACTTAAGGAAGATAATGCCACAACACTGTCTTTGTAGACACTGAGTGTTTGTGCTTGACTGAACTGTCTCTAGTTAAAATCTTTCACATCATGAAGGGACAAATCAGGCACAGACCACAGTGACTTGTAAACAGCTGAAGTTTTGTGTCAAGCAAAAATTCCTTTCACTTTAACAGTTAGAATCCTCAGTTCCCAATGGAGTGTAATTAAAAGGAAAGGTAATGTAACACAGAAGTAGCCTCTGTCTCAACTCTTTGGAGTGTGTTTCAGGAAACCATTTATATATATGTTTATATTTACAGAGTAAAACCAAGTTATTCAGTGCAGACTCTGGAAATCTTTTCTTTGTGCCTTTGTCTGTTAAATAAAATTTCAAGAGAAATAATTTATTACAAAATGTTTCAAATGTTTGGAAAAGTGATTTGTAGTAGAAGAATGGCATTCTATTTGTACGTCACATTGTTAAGGCCTCACTGCACTGCACATTGAGTGACACACAGAGCTGTAACATTTAACAGGTATCATATACATTCATCTACATAACACATGCAAGTCAAACAAGGTGTACAGAGTTCACTTATTGTGCTGATGTGTTTCTGAGAAAGATGTTTTATTTTTGATAGTTATTTATATTTCATTCATTCATTCATTGTAACATCATTATCATCATTATATGTAACCCTTATCCAATTAAGGGTCGCGGTGGGTCCAGAGCCTACCTGGAATCATTGGGCGCAAGGTGGGAATACACCCTGGAGGGGGCGCCAGTCCTTCACAGGGCAACACACACACTCATACATTCACTCACACCTACGGACACTTTTGAGTCTCCAGTCCACCTACCAATGTGTGTTTTTGGACCGTGGCAGGAAACCGGAGCATCCGGAGGAAACCCACATGGACACGGGGAGAACACATCAACTCCTCACAGAGAGTGGGAATCGAATCCACAATCTCCAGGTCCCTGGAGCTGTGTGACTGCGACACTATTTGCTGTACCACCGTGCCGCCCAATTTATATTTCATATTAAATAAAATAATTGTCACGTTTTGATCATATATTTTAATTGAAATCTGCACTTTACATCCTCGGTCTAACTAAACTGTTTTATAAAAAGAATCATCCTGACTCATGTTGGTTAAAATTAGATTTAACTGTTTTGTGAACTTAAGAGAACATGCAACCTGTTTTACTAAAGTTTTGGAAATACTCAAGATGTAGATTCAGGGTTTCATTAGAACTGAACTATCTATTTAAATATTCCCTGTGTCATAGGAATTCAAGTAGTGGCCAAGTGAGTGCACAGAACCAGAACTGTTCCCTTGCTCTGACAAGAATAGAACATAAGACAAGACAGTGCTGAACATGTTGGTGGCAGTCAGTTAGACATTTACTCTCCCCAAATACCTAAATATAGCAGCAGAAACAAGCAGCTGTCTGTCATTTCTGATGATAATAGTCCAGGTAAAATCAGCAGCTCTCATTCTGAGGGTGTAGGTAGTCTGCTCTTGAAAGAAGAAGCATCAAATTCATGACACAACTGTTGTAAGTCACAGGTTAGACTAGTGGCTCATTTTAACATATATTTTACATTTAAATATATGCGCAAAGGTTTGTATAAACCCCTTTTACATTGTGAATTCAATGTATTTAAAGGTGCTTTTACAATAGACAGAATTTCTAACATATGTCACACTTTGTTTGAGGTGTTGGAGGCGGGGTGTAGTTGAGTCAAAATGCATTATTCAAAGAAAAAAAAAAAAAAACACTAAACCAAAAGATATATAGATCACAAAATCAAGACTTACCTGGCAAAACTGACAACTTATATGCACAGTATAAACAACAAAAGACCAGACAAAGAACACTGAAACAAAGGGCCTATTTTATACAAAACAAGGCTAGGAACAACAGGCGTAGGAGGATTACAGACTATACCCAGGTGGGTACACTAATGGAGAGGTGGGACTACAGTGGATACACAGAATCAAAAGAAAAGCACATGGTCAGGGACAAACAGGGAAGTAAACAAAAAGGCAAAACAGAAAGACAAGGGAAAAGCCAAGCAGGACGTTACATCATCCTGACACCTAATGTTTTTGTGAATAAATGCAGTCAAATCCTTGAAGAAACGTTTCAACATATGCAGCAAAAGGGGAGACAAATCCCTAACTGATGCCTTTTGTTCCATAAACTTGCCGTCTATAGAGTGCACACCAAAAATAATTGACTGGAAATCTTGTATTTTTACATTGTTAGTTAAGAGGGTGTTTAAAAAGTGTTGTTTGTGCAAGTCCCAGATCAAACCTTTAGAAATTTCCATCTCCAAATGGCTTCTGTTTGAATATGTTACAGCACATAATGGGAAGAGAAAAACTGAAATATCCAATAATATAAGGGGCCATCTTATAATATAAGGGGCCACGTGATAGTTGTATCTGACTAGCCACTACTCTCCATCCTTTATAGGCTTAAGAATAAACAATCAGCCATATACAGATCAAAATGTGGTGTAAACAAACAATATTTATTTAAAAACAATATATAAATAAACACTTTTAACATAATTATCTTTGTGATCAGCCCTCCAGCATCCAAGTCAGCATTTGTCTGATTCTGTAACAGCTGCAGTTCTTATGGTGGAATAGAAGAAAAAGAAGAAAAAGAAGCAAACGTAGCTGTTTATACTCCAGCTTGCAGCTTTGTGTCACCTTAAATTATGCAGTTGTTTTGTACAAGCGCCTTTAACTGCTTCACTATGTTTAACAAAAACATCAAATATAACTTTGTTAATGTGATTGTGTGAATATAGCGGCAGCATTTAAGGTGGAACTGAATCTTCAAAGAATTCAACTTAGCGCTTTAAAGGTGCAATGGAATATGAAACAAATTTTAAACTGTACTGGTGTGTTTTGGGAAGTTTAAACGAGTACTAGACAGTATAAAAACATCGGTATATGTTCACATTTCTGCTTCAAAGTTTGGTTCATGGTATTGTGACACTGCAAGGCTTTTAAAGTTGTAGGGAGTTGTGCAGTGAATGCCAAATTTAAATATATTCCCATGGCTAGGTTCATAGACTATTATTTATTAACAATCCAAAATCGAGAAGAACAGTTACAGTCTTTTCTTCTCTCTTTTCATTTCCTGAAGGATAGTTTCTCTTCATCTTCTGGTTATACACAAACTCTCCCTAACTTGAGACGAGGGGGCTTTCGTTATTTTCGGTGCCCTATGCAATGTGCATAGTGAGTGTATAGGGCAGTCCGGTTCTGCATTGGAGGACTAAAATGATGTCCCTTCTGTAATTATTTCCCAGTTACACTGTCTTTTTCATAAATAAAAGAAGAGAATCTTATTCAGCCATTCAGAGGATGAGTATGAATATGCAGCACCCTGCATAAACAGCATGAACTATGAAAATAAGTAGCAGCCCTGAAAACCGGGAATTGGTCTACACAAAGCTGTTTTTATTATTCACTTTTATTTCAGTACTGTATGATTTGTGCTATGCAGCTCATGAATGGAACTAAAACTTACTTCAAGTAAAAACAAATTTATTAGACAGATTTACTTCAGAGGCATTTATAAGCTATGGGCAGCAATATGTCCACACTTTCAGAGGTGGAAACAGAAATAAACACTGCTCTTTATTAAACTTCTATTAAATTGTAATATAGGCAAACAACTGCAGCATTTCACACTATCTGGTGTTCACAGAACTGCAAAGTCAAGTGATATATACCTACATACTCTCTCTCTCTCTCACTCTCGCTCTTGCTCTCTACCCAAACCACACCTCTGGCTCATTCTCTTTCCCCGACTCCAGATGACTGATAACTCAATTTTATCTTGTATCTTAAGTGATGGGCACATCCAATGTTAATGTCTTTCTGGACGTCCAGACATTTGGCCTAGAAGAGGCATGCTGTGTCATGTCTTATTAATATCCTGCACTGGGCCGTGCCCCTTGTACACAGATTGGAAGATAATTAACCTTTAAAGTAGGATGCTAGACTGACATTAACTATTTACCGCACAGTGGAGCATGGTGCTCCTGTCTACCCCTCACGTTCCTGCTCTCCCTCAGTTTTCCTGTCTTTCTTCGTGTTCTTATACGTCCGACCACCTTAAGTGGATATAAAATATATCTCCTCCATGGTACATATTTAGAGCATACAATGGGAGAAAAAATCTAGAATAAAACCTGAAGCAAAAACAGTGGCCAAGACAGAAACTAAATAAAATTGTGCTAAAATACAAGCTGACTACAAACAGAGCTCAGTAGCCGGTTTATTCTTTTAAATATTTCTTCATATCCCTTGCACACTGCAGTAATCAGAAATAGAAGAAATGTCCATATTATTTACAATAGCTAAATATATTCATATTGTGCATTTTATATCTGGTGGTATCACAAATCAGCTTTACAGAAATCAAAATTAAAATCAGTGTAGGCTCCAGACCTACACAATAGTGAGGTGACAGATACACACACACACAAATGCAATAAAAACATTACTTTTCTTGAACATTTATTTGACTATAAAATACAAAAAACCTTCACCTTCAGACTGTCTGATGTAGAATTGATGTATGTGCAGACAATTGTGCAGATTGTGGATCTCTGTTACAGGTTAAATAAATGAAAATAATTTTGGACCTACCATTGAGTGTTTTCTCCAGAGGAAACACGTACACATAGACAGATATAGCTGTTGGTCCTCAGCAATAATCTCTCCTCACACTCAGTACATGGGGGTGGTGATAATTTACCCTTCACACTAGGGGTGTGCTCCAGTGAATGTCATTATCATTTTTATGATATTTGTAATGTTCGCGTACATCATTGGCCAACACAGTGACACCCGAATTACATTTACAGCATGTAAACTGCATTGAGGCATGTTTTAGATCATGTTTCACCCCATAACAGGGGCAGTCAGGAGCTGCCTTCATATACACCTCTCTCTCTCTCTCTCTTTCTCTCTTTCTCTCTCTCTCTCTCTATGTGAATAAGTTCATGCGGGTCCTCAACCCACAGCTCGGTTCGCTCTCAGTATGTCTAACAGCTTTGGCCATGTTTCATTCATAGACCAGTGCAGGGCAGAATGACATTCTTCATTTTTAGAGCAGATACAGAGACCACGAAAAAGTGAATGGAAGAAATGGAGCTGCAGGGGGCAAAGAAGTATGAAACAACAGGAAAACTGTGGAAGATATGATGTGTTCAGAAAATAAAAGAGAAATTTAATCAAAGGCTGAGACTGATATTGAGAGAATAGCAATGACATATGAATGACTGTGAGGTCTGACAAGATTTAAGTCAGTTGTAAGAAAGGGAAATTAGTAAAAAATTGTGGGCAGCCGAAAGGCCAGGGTTGATTACAGAAGGAGTCACTGTAAAACTATTTTATACATGTTAATTTAATGTCACTGTGGATTATAGAAAATAATTAGCTATTTTTGTAACTAATTTAGTAAAAGAAATCCCATAAGAGGCTAGCAGAAATGTGCTTTACTGTACAGGTAGAGTCTAATTTAAAGAAAACCTTTTGGATTTATTAGATATTGACTAGCTGGTGATACTGTGCCTACAACTTCAAAAGTTATCTTCAAGGATCATTTACCAGTTTATTGATACTGCTTTAGCTTATGTGCTATTCCACGCCTCAAGCAAGAAACAAATTAGAATTCAAAGCAAGAGAACATTTCAGCACATGATCCTTTTACAGAGAAATCTTGGGGAAAAAAAAAAAAAAACAAGGGAAGGGAGACAGGGATAGAGTGAGTGTTGTTCTTCTCTCCTCCATGGCCAACACCATTACAGATATCCTGAAGACTGACCTTCAACACGCAGTCTATTAATTACACGCCTGCTTAGTGATCTCCGTCAACTCCACTTCACACGGGGTGTTATTTCTTAATTAGAATAATAAGGTAATTAATAACAACACGGGTAAGGTCATAACCTCTCGTCACGAGATGGCCACTTAACAAGGGGGGGACAACATAAAATAGTTCAAGGCAGTAATGTGTATCTCATCTCTGCTCATCCGCCAGGTCTTACTCTCATCCTCCAGGGCTGAATGACAGAGTGCCCTTGCTGGGTAATTATATTAGGTTCTGCGATGTGGGGTCATAAAACTTAAAGTAGTCTAATACCTGGAAATTGGCTTTCAGCAGAGCACTGCGTCTTGCTGTCATGTCTGAC
Source organism: Hoplias malabaricus (assembly GCF_029633855.1). Classification (NCBI taxonomy): domain Eukaryota; kingdom Metazoa; phylum Chordata; class Actinopteri; order Characiformes; family Erythrinidae; genus Hoplias; species Hoplias malabaricus. The sequence continues at coordinate 35,011,119 of NC_089805.1, read as the reverse complement.
AGTGCTCTCAGCCCAGGGTTCCTCTCCCCACGGCTCGTAAATATTGCCATCATGCAAAATAAATAGAAGGCGAAAACAAATAGCACTAAATCATCCACCTTACTAGTGTGATGCCAGGCGCCGCCGCGTTATTTACTGGTTTTATGTCAGGCTGTGTGGTCAGAGTGATAATGCCCACTTTATCGCCCACATAAAACCTCTCGTCAGCCCCCCTCCCCTCCCTTATTCTCGGTGCCCCCCAGCTTTCGGCCCCCTGCGTTGAGATATGAGGAGATCCAGACACAATCCTGGAAGAATCAATAAACATTCAAATGATGTTTCAGCTCTAATGGGGCAATCACCTCCAAAACCCGCAACACCCTTCACAAACACATCCCACATTCCCCTACTCAACGGTGCTGGATCAATGACCTGTCCCGGACCCCTCATTCTGGGGCTGTTTGACGTTTGAATATATGATTTCCTTAATTTCTTTACATAGATGGGTGCGTGGAGCTAATACTAATGAGCAAATCCAACGAGAGGGCAGGCAGGATAGTCCAAGGTGTCGCATGCTGTTCTGGCTGTTAAACTTCCAGGAAAGTTTTCTATTAAAAGCAAAACCCTGTGGAGATTAAAAGCTATTAAAATGTTATCTCTTGACGCGATAATTCATTTGCCATTATCTCAACGAACCATCTTCGCTCGTTCAATATTTTCTGTAGTCAAGAGGCAACAGAAGACTTCACTCTATGTGTTTATTTTTTATCTATTTATACTCTATCAAAGGTCAGATTGCTGTTATCCACTGACAAAGATCAGTGTCGTTCGGTTAGATGTTTTCATTTATGTCCATCGGGACAGAAAGGAAATACAGTGATCTTGAGTTTGAAAGAAAATATTGCTAATTAAACTATGGACAGATAGTGGGAAAGGCAGGATGCAGCTTTTTGACCATTCAGATTCTGCTGTTCTCTATGCCTGATGTAGTACCTCACTTACAGAGGAGCTTGTTAATCTTATGGAGCTCCGGTTTGACTCTCGACTTTCCGGCTGTACTGCACAACACAGAGCAGAATTGAATTAGCCAAATCGATAGAGTACTCCAGCAAAAGGGACATCTGATGTGGTTATGGTGTCTGGTTCAGATGCAAATGGAAGCTGGAATTCATCGGGGGCCCTCAGCATGGATGTTCACACCAGTCCCTCGTTCTTGCCCTGAGATTTATATTAATGGGGAACAAGCTCAGATTGACAGAGCCACAAGAAGGACTTGTTTTCCATTTTGTAACCCTTCAGGATTCTTCTGTAATTGCCCTGAGGCCCTGGGTCTCAGGGGGTTGGAGGAGACAATGGAGGTGTGAGAGAAGCTTGCTCTCTGTCACTCATTCACTCCTGTTAGTCACCGCTTCATGGAAACAGACAGCAATTACAATAAGACACCCACTGCCCCTGGCACTCTCAAACGCAGGCCTGAATGAGGGGCAGTAACTCTAATCCTAGCCTGTCGATTCTATCTTCTGCATCCTGTTCTCACACACATACGTGGACATACTCACATATGTGGACACACACACATTTTCTGCCAAGATAATTGTATTTTCAAGCTTTCCTCGTCTCCGTTACTTCGTAGGATGAATGTACACAATATAAGCTGGTGGACACCTGCTCTTCCAACAAAACTAGTTTTCTATTTGTTCCAGTAGCAGATTCTACTCATCTGGGAATGCTTTACTCTAGATGTTGTATAATTTCTGGGAATATTCAGTGGCATTCAGCCAAAAGGACAATCGTAAGGTCAGATGCTGGATCTGATATTCTAGAATAGCACTGGGAGGTATTGGATAATTCAGAGAAGACAGTCCCACTGCTCCAAATGATACCTCAGCACTTACAATTATGGTCTGTGGTGGTGGATCGTTCTCAGTGCTGTACTGACTCTGGCATGGTTTTGTGGGTTAGTGTGTGTTTTGATGGTATGAAGGGATCAGATACAGCAGCTACACCTGGAATAATTTAAAGCCCTCAGTGTCACTGTTTGACTGAGAATTGTCCTTCAACCAAAATATCCAACCAACAATACCCACTGTCCACTGATGGAAGACTAAGGGATGGACCTAAGAGAATGGACAATGAGTGCAGATAAAAGGCGGTGGTCTTAATATTATGACTGGATTGTGTATCATTTCATGATATTTTGAACAGAATGTATCAGCTGTGTGTACACAGCATGGTGCCTGTGTCCATAGGGGGTTCACAAATTATATATTACAGGACATAATAACTCTGACATCACGTTTAAGACATTGCTTTGACCCTCACTACATGACGTTTAACCTCAGGCTGTTAATGAGAGTCAGGTTAAAAAAAAATACAACACAGTACTCAATACATCTGGGCAGGCATGACCTTAAGGTTAGAGAAGTGATTTTGTAACTGGAAGGTCACTGGTTTGATCCCATCCGCTGGTAATCAATGGGAGAGAGGCGAAGCATGAAAGAAGAATGTTGCCTCCTCCCTCAACATTTACGGCTGAGTTGGCCTTAAGCAAGGCATCTGAACCCCAAATGCTCTCTGATCAGTGGGATGACTCCTGTTTCTCTGGGTGTGTGGTAGTGTGTCATCACTGCCTCTTGTGCATATATAAGTGTGTGTGTGTGTGCTATGAAAGGGTTAGGTTGTAGAGGTACTACAATGTATTGACAAAAATATCACATTTCATTTAATTCAAAAAAAGCAGATAGCTTAGCATTGAAATTCTGCAGGTCAGTGTCAGAGGCTCTGTTCACTCAGCTAAACACAGAGCGCTTCATGACGTTGGTGAAAAATCACACATATCCCTTCCACTTCACTGCCAATGGAACAAAAGGTTATCATAACAGCCCTCTTGCTTGCATTAGAGCCATTGCTCTCAGCTGGGTCTCCTTGGGTGTCAGTCTCCCGTAATAGGAGTTAATTATATCTAACCACCATCTACACGCTTAAACTGGCTGCTTATCCATGCCACAGTGACCTCAGCTCAAGGTCAAACGTTTCCTTGTCAGGCCGATTAAAGACTTATACAGGGGATTATCACATCACCATATAGATGCTACTGGGCTCCTCTGCTAAAGAATGAAATGCCATCATGTGTAATGGCCTTATTATTCTGTGTGAACTCTGTGACCTGAGAAACATCGTCCACCCACAAACTCTGAGGGATACACTTTCAATTGTTTACAGTGAGGCTTCGCACTGAGGCTGTGAGGGGACATAAGCCTCCCTCACCTTACTCACAAAATAACAACGCTAACAAATGGAGCTATTGTGCGGCCATGTTGAGGACGTGAGTGTGTGTGGTTGGGACGCTTTAAGTGTTGCTCATGATGGCTCTTGAAACACATCCCTGGAGAGGCATACAGCAACAACTGATTACACGTTAATGTCTTTACTGCTGAGTGCGACACTTGTTCTGTAAATTTAACACAGTCCAATTATGCAGCTTCTCTATAGGATAAAGCACCAGGACCCACAAATGCACACACTTTGCCACAATGTGGAAGAGTACTGCTAGCTTCAGTCAAGTTTTAAGGAGAACTTAATTATTTAATTATTTTTGAACCTACATAATTACATTGTGGATGATGTTGTCATTCTATTGCTGTGCAATTCTGTTGCACCACTGAGAACATTACAGACACAGATTTCCTTACAGTGGGGGTCATAGGGATCAGAATGTGTGCATATTTGCAAATATGATTAAACCAATGTAAAACAGAAACATTATGTAACCCAAAACAACATTGGAACTCTAGCCCCAGGTGTCCATGCACCAAAGACTGGCTTTTAACACTGCCATTTAACATTTACTGGCACAAAACTGCAATTAAAAACACTCAAAACCAAGTATGAATCTTAATGACAATAATTGTAGATATTTTTTTATAAAAGTTATTCTTTCTGTTTTGGGTTTATTTATTGCAGGCTGTAACCTGTAGTGGATCAGTGGCCATTAAGCAGTGAACAGGGGCTAGTAGTCCAGGAACCAGACACTGTCTGTAAACCTGAGCAGGAAGCAGCAGCGGCAGCAGCAGCACTCATACTAATAAGGTGCAGCCTGGAGTCAGGCAGCTATAGCAGAGCACTGCAGAAAGCCATACACTCTGCTGAATTTATGAGCCAGTTTGGAGGTCATCCAACCAGTTACACATGCTCTGCAGAGTACATGAGAAAAGCCCTACCACCCACACACACATTACTGCCCAGAGTTCCCCAAGGCTCACTCATCCGGGGACCAGAAACTTCCGGTACTCCTCAAAGCGCAAGTTAAAAGGGCTAAAATATGGCTAACTGAGGAAATATAATAGGCTTCTCTTCAGCTATTAAGAGGAATTTATGGCATTCAGTCATGGAATAGAGACACTTGTTGCTTGCCCGATTCAATCATAGTCCCTCGCTCTCTTATTTATTTATTTAAATATCCTCAAACAGATTTATGCCCGAATATTCAATTGAAATTCACACAGTGTGAGGGAAGCAATGGCTCGATTTACTGTCCCAGGGACATCTCACGCCTCTGACAAACTGGCCACCCAATTCCATTTCTGAGCGTGGAATGGGGCCATGTTGGTGGGGGGTGTATGTTTATATGTAAGCGTTTACTCTCAGATCTTTACCTTTATTTCACCAAAGCACCATCTTTGTAACCTCTATAATAAAGATACGGCTCATTATTTTATTCCATGATAGTGTCATGACACAGGCTTAAGTTCAGGCTTTATGAGATAAGACAATTTACTTGTTTCTCACCTACCACCTTCGCTCTGGAGAACAAGTGCTGGCTTTGCAGCATTTTTACAGCTCATTTTCACTCACTTATTCCCCTTATGTTTGGGTGAGGATTTTATCACACTATTAGCATAATCATTAGTACTTAGTCGCTAAAGGGCATCACTTGTTAATCAAAATCATTTTAACCTTTGGCTAGATTCTCACAGTCAAGTTGTTGCAGGTTGGGAGTTGCATGCAGCATAATTTCCCTGCAACCTGAGAGTTACATAAAGCAAACAAGAGCTGCAAGCAACATGTTTAATTACTTCAATTGTTTGTAAAATTAGCAGCTCATTTTTTAAATACATGAATTATTTCTCATTACACAAAACTAAACGGGATATGTTATTTACATTTTCATATTTGCAGCAATTAGATTGTTTGCTGTTCTGGCCTAGTTAACTGACAACAAAAACATTACTAACCTTACATAAAAGCAATCTGAAAAATCTCATCAAAATTATTATACTTTCCTATTCATTAATTAACATAATTTGAGATTTTTTGCATCGCTGTTTCATGAAACTGCAGTTAGTGTCTCAGTCACACAGCTCGAGGAACATGGAGGTTGTGGGTTCGATTCCCGCTCCAGGTGACTGTCTGTGAGGAGTTTGGTGTGTTCTCCCTGTGTCAGCGTGGGTTTCCTCCGGGTGCTCCGGTTTCCTCCCACACTCCAAAAACACACATTGATAGGTGGATTGGCGACTCAAAAGTGTCCGTAGGTGTGAGTGTGTGAGTGAATGTGTGAGTGTGTCTGTGTTGCCCTGTGAAGGACTAGCGCCCCTTCCAGGGTGCGCCCAATGATTTCAGGTGGGCTCTTGACCCACTGCGACCCTGAACCGGATAAGCGCTTATTCTACTTATCTACTTATTGTCTAGAAAAATATATGTATCTTAAAGACAAATATTTCAAAACATGTTACATATTTTAAAATGTTATTAACATTACCTCTTCCTGTTTTCTAATATGGTGTGTGGCTTCTGTAGCCATCCGTATTCAGAGGTTAATTAATTAGCTTAAATGAGGCAGGTAATTACAGCATAAATGTATCCAGGCAGGAAAAACTCCCCCACTTGCGTGTAACGCTACCTTGCCATTAGCAGCCAAGCATGCAAGACATGACGCTGAATTAACTCCACTGTCTCCCAACATATTATTCACTCATAAACACCTATTCATACTGACCTCATTTGTTTTAATGCCATAGCATTTTAAATTCAGCTAATCAAATGCAAAGTGGAGACTGGAATTTGAAAAAAAATAATATTGGGTTAATGTTGAATATTGATTAGGAACTGCATTTTGCATTCCTCAGATTCCTAATAAAAGCAGAGTAAATCCTCATGTCAGGAATCGGCTTCATGTGGTAAATCATTGCTGAAAGCATTTTTAATAATTATATTTTCCAAGATAAAGTACCATAAACTCTACATGCTCTATGTTAGTGAACTCCAGTAGTCCTGGAGCAGCTTTGGAGCAATATCAGGAATTCCAAACAAGAGCTTCAATTAAGCAGTCAATATTGAATGGTGTTTGCAATGACAAAGGCCCCAATATCTTTTACACAATGCACAGGCACCGCTTCCAGCTGTGTGAACCCATCTGACAAAATCTCTATGCTGCATCTGTGAAAGGGCAAATTCACATGTGAAAAAGACTCAAGACAAATGAAGTCAATCCACTGAATACTTTTGATCTGCCATTGACCTAACATCACCAAACTGCTTTATATGCTGGAAGAGATCACACAAGGCAAAGTCTGTCACAACAGCTGAGACACCCATGTTAGCTAGCACTGCGAGTAGAGAGATAATGATGAGACAAGTAGCTGTCCTACCAGGTCAGAGAGTGAGGCTGGTTGTGCTCTCTAGGACATACTGCTTTGGATGGCTGAGACATCACCACGGATGGAACCAGTGATCCAAGCTTAGACCGCTGCACCACTTGGGAGCCCACAACCCCTGATTATTACTCCTCTGTAAAACATTAAAAATCATGTCTTGAATTTGAATTCAGACTTCAATCTTTATTTTCATTTTCTCATTTTAGCTTGTGTTTGTTTAGTACTGCATCACTTTTACATCAATGGAAAAATTTAAATAAAGCTTACCCAAGAATATACACAGTACACTTGTTCATACGACATTTCTGAAATCAAGGGCACTAATAGGGAATTTATTCCCACCTTGCAGAAACAACTTGTAACATGCTTGGTTCTGTGTTGTGTTGTTTACTTTGGTTCCTGGTTGTGTTCCCCTTGTCACATGATACTCCTTCCCTTGTGTTCCCTTGGTCATGTGACTATCCTTCCCTCATGTTCCATGTCTTGATTAGGTTTCAGGTATGGCTTTTTTGTGTGTCATTTTATAGCCCATGCCCTAGTTTCCTGCTATTTGAGTTAATGTTGTGTTCATTTTGATTCTGTTCTGCCCCATAACTCTGTTCTTTGCATTTATTAGTTTTCTTGTTTAAAGTTTCTTTTGTCTCATAAGTCTAAATTTCTATATCTTTCTCAGCCTGTGAATTTATCTTTAGTGTCCCTAGTGTTTTGTAGTGTGTCTGTTTCTGTCTTGTTTTTACTTTTGTCTATTTGTGCCAGGTATAATCTAGCTTGGTCTCAGTATGTCTCTATGTAGTACTTTTGCCTGTCTTTTTGTCTCCTTGGTATGTTGTCTTATGCCTGGCCCACACTACAGGAGTTTACACAAAAATATATTTCACAGATTTTTTTTCTGTGATTGATCGTTGTTAGTCTTCAAAGTCCCCACACTACAAGACCCACCCTGAATGAAAAACCACACACTGTCCGATTATACACGCTGGCAGATAGCTCCTCTTCTCAAAACCTTGTGGGAATTTCTTGCAAACTGCTACATAGCGAGAGCAGGCAGGAATTTCTTATACACAGGGCTATGTCTGAAACAGAAGGCAGCAGATACCTTGCCTTCTTGCTGCCTCATATGGCAGCATTTTGAAATGAATGTGTTTGTAACAGAGTCACATTAGTGTTCAATATTTTAACACATTGCCAGGACACCTGTATACTTACGCTCCCTTGCCAGAGGAATTAGATCTTTGAAGATAAAACACGCAGCATTAAATATAGAGGCAATTCTGTGCCTACAGAATATCGCCTTAGTCGACAGCCATCCGGTACTTTAAGACACAGCCTAGATGTAAACAAACACAGTGGATGGCGGTGAAATAACCCCAGCTCGGCCCTTATTGGTTTACCGTCTTTCAGGCATGATGTTCTCATTGAGTTTCACACCAGAGAACCAGTGTCCACCAGACACTAAAGGATTCATGGGCAGCCCCAACTGCACTGGGAGAAAATCGGAGGAGTAAAGATTGGATTGTGGACTCCCAACACTACAGGATACATTGTTTATCTGTACTACTACTGGTTAAGTTGTTTATGATAACCCTAAAATCAGGAGACCTCTTGCGATTGTTGGGAGGAGCAAATCAACCTATAAATTGGCCTGACCCTTATTATCTGAAGGTAATGATAATAAATGGTTTTAAAGCGAACATTTTTTGTAAAGCTTTTAAGTGTTATTTCTGTTGAATTAAATGGGATGACCAATTGATTTGACCAGTTTTCATATCCTGTTCTGTATTAACTTTGTTGTGGCGTTAGTCTAATTCTTTGCTACATGGTCAGAAACAACTATCCTAAAATGAACAGGAGCAGCAGGTACTTTAAAGGACCTTTTTTGGTTCCAGTAGACACTCACTTTGTATGCATTCTGAAATTCAAGCACAACATGCTGCAGCTTTCCAAAGTCCTGTCTGTTTCCAAAGTCCAGTGCTGTAAGGTAGTGTGGCATTTCTTTATGGCAAAAGCCCACAGTTTATGTGCTGCACTTGTGCTGCCTCTGTTGAGCCACTGAGCCACATGAAAAATGCATGAAACCCTGACTCAGCTTGGGAACATGGAACAGTGTGTCCACATCCACATCCACAGTTTAAAAACCTGTAACAAAGAAGGCATGAATTACTGCATGTAACATGACAGTAACCACAAAGTAGTAGAAACTGACTTGTGGGTGTTTTGTAGCCTCTGTAGACTGGAAATTAACAACACTCTCTACACTGCATACAGAAAGAAACGAGGCAACAGTGAACATACACAGTCGAAACCAGTTTTAATATTTTATCAGAACAGATGAGTGGCGATTTGTCTATAGCCTTTGATGACTTTTCCATTTGACCAAGAAATAAATTATTAAAAATGCAAATGTGTATCCTTTCTTTTAATGCCTGATTACAGTAACTGTACTTACGCTTTTTCCTGCGGTCAGAAAAATCCTTCTATATCCAGATTTGACATAACTTGCTTCTGTTGAACTGTGTGTAATGTTTCACAGAATCTTGCTTTGAAGATTTGGACACCTCTCTGTTGGAAATGTGTAAGTGTGAATATGCATTCAATTATTAGACAAATCTAATGAACGTGAAGGAATCTGATGACTTGAGAATCTGAAGACCCAAACTTTGGCATACTCAGTCTATCAAGCTAGAAATTATTTTGAGCTGTGTATCTGATATTAGTTTGAAGCCTTGCCAAATTAGACTCAACTACTCTTAGATTTGAAACATGTCAAGCTTTGCAGAGTGACATGCATCACTATTTTTGTCTTTTTATTTCAAAACAGCAACAATTTTCCGGTTTTTAAATATGAATGTGACAACAGGTTTGTTCAGAATTGGTTCTAGGGGGTTTCTGAGAGACCAATGCCCTAACAAGCTTGGTCCTCCTCTACATGAGAAAAGAGTCAACTCTGAAAAAAATAATTATGCATACATTGCTTTCTATAAACATGTGGTGACAATGCAGCACATCAAAGTGAAGCACATTTTCTAGTCGGACCCTTTAATCCAGTGGAGCGTGTCTCCCTAGTGGATCAGAAATTTTCACCTGCTAGCAGAGTTAGAAAGAATTGGAATAAGGTGAGTTTGACTAAAAGAATATCAAGCAAGAGAGGTTCTGTGATGAAGAAATGATTGTGAGCAAAAGCCTGTCTGCCTCAGTGTGCTGCTTTAGCTGTGTAATTAACCCTGTCTGGTACTGATGCTCATTTAGAATCATCTGAGCCATTTCAGCAAAATGAATTAATTGCTCTGTCTTTCTCATTTCCTCTCTCTGTCTCTCATTACACACACACACACACACACACACACACACACACACACACACACACACAGAGAGAGAGAGAGAGAGAGAGAGAGAGAGAAAGAGAGAGTAAATTAAAAATATTTAAATTCTCAGTTTTAAATATTTGGTCCTTTTGTGGCAGGTGACAGATTATGCAGTTTGGTTTTAGAACTACACTACACTTCATAAAGTTTTATAAAGAGCCCAAACACTGGGTTGTGAAGCAGTGGAACTGTGTTCTCTGAGAGATGTAACACCATTCAATACCTCGAAACAGGTGCAGTTGCCCACAGACTTTTGGCAGTTTAGTGTAAGTAATGAGTCATAGTTAGACGCTCTGCACCTTGTAGTTCTATTGGATGTGTGTTTTGTTTTTGTTTTTTAATCTATTTGCAAGAAACCATAGAAACTAGGGAATTCGGTTTGTGAAAAATACAGTGAAATGAAAAAACAAAATGCATTAATATACTGTTCTGGAATATTGTATCAATTGACTTTGTCCCAAACCATAAATTACTCTTAAAGGAACACCAGGTAAGACTTGGTATTTTTGCTGCTGTGCTTCCTCTACACTCATAGAGTGTGATTCACTTTTACAGCACTGTCCTGTAATCAAGGGGAAGGAGGAGTGTTTTCCTTCTCCAAAAGATACAAGTACAGTTTATGAAGTTCTGTACCTGCAGTAGCCACAAAATCAGAAGCTCTGGTCAGACAGCATCTCAATCATTTTGAAACTGAAATTGTAAGATAAAATACTACATAGTGTTGCTTTAATAATGCACTGATTAAAAGCTTAATATGTGGAGAACAATAAGGTGGCATAAAAATGGAGCTTCATAGGCAGAAACTGCCCCGTTTGGCCCCTTTGATTAAATGAAACTGCTCCTGACAATTTCACATTCAATGTGTTTATTTGCAGTATTTGTCCTGATGTAATATCTTTTTGTGGAATGCTCACATTATCATCATCATCATTTTTTTCTCCGCTTCTCCATTTCAGGGTCGCGGTGCTCACATTATTATTATTATTATTATTATTATTATTATTATTATTATTATTATTATTATTATCATTATTATTGTTGTTGTTGTTATTATTATTGAAGGTTTTAGGCGTTAGTTATGAATGAATGTCTGCAGTTTTGTTAAATATGGTTTTAAATGGACATTATTTAGCATGACTTTGCCCTGGAAAGTGAGTTATTAGAAAATAAAAGTCTACTTAACAAAGCGGGTGACAAATCCATCCTTGTATTTTAATAGCGCAGAGGCTTGAAGCTGCTTCCATGTTACCCCCAGCTCTATTGGGTTTCAGAATGCGAGAGGATGACATGTATGATCAAGGGAGAGCGAAATCCGCACTGATGCTTTGATGAAAGGAACAGATCTGGGTCTCCAGCACAAGACAAACAGGAAAGAGGAAGAAGGAACGAGAGCTAGATTAGTTTTGTTTTCCAATCATCCACATGCCTCAAACCATATTGATTAAAATCCTATAACCCTCTTTGTCTCTGCGATACCCCCCTCAACCCCTCAACCAAACACCACCCCACCCTTCTCCATCCGCCTGTCCTCAAGAGAAATGACTCCTGGGCTCTCTCTCACCATTAAAGATTCACTGACAGAGAATCATTCTTCTTGACCTCAAAGTTGAGAATTTAATTTTTATGATACCTATCAATCACGGGGAAAAGAGATAGGAAAAAATTTCAAGTCACGACTAAAAGATATTGCCTTTACGTACATCAGTCTGTGAGTTGTCATTCCTCATTTATTCCAGACAGGACCTGGGACCCATTGGCCATATTCTTGTTTGGCAGAACCACTGCCTGCATTTCTTTAACAGAAACAGCCACTGTAAACTCACAGTTAAACATTAATGCTCCTTAAAAGTTTTATTAGAATGAATGAGCAGGCAGTGACAGTTCTATAGGCTGGGAAGTGTGTTCACTGAAAAAAAGAGGTGAAAAAAACACCAGCTGTGTTTTGGCAAGCAATATCAGTAATAAACTTGCTTCTATAGATTATTTCTTGTTTGTTTTGAGCTCACAATTCTGCTGCCAAATAGAATGTGGTTGTGTATAAAAAGTTTCATGAAATAATATTAACAATGATTAAATACAAGGTATATTCACTCATTCATACATTGTCCATAACCACTTCATCCTGTTCAGGGTCAAAAGGGGTCAGGGCAGGAACACACCATGTACAGGGCACCAGTCTGTCACAGGACATCACAAACTCACCCAGTCACTCACACCCCATGGATAATTGTACACAGCTAATCCACCATGCTCCAAAATGTTCTTTTTTCGGGGGATTTGGATGTGTGTGTTTATGAAATGGGATGTATTACATGGTGTTTTTTTTTTTTTTTAGTTTTTTAATTTTGTTTTATTTAGTTGGTCTTTTCTTCAAAATGATTGAGACTGGGCCATTGGTGTTGCTTTAGCAGCAATTTGAAAAGAGCATTGTTTTGTTTTTTTTGTCTTCACGTGGTTCACAAGAACATGTGCTGGCCTCCACCTAGGCTGGATGCTTTATGAGATTGTTGGAGTCTTAGTAAGCGGGTGGAAGTATCAAAGACTAAAATTGTGTAAAAACTTAATCAGGCAACCTCAGAAAACATATGGGCCAAATGTAAACTTACAGACATGGACATTAAAAGGTTATAACATAGCTTTAAATAGAAGCCAAGTTAGTACCCCATGAAGACAAGTGGGATACACACACAACATTTGTCTATACATCCCAGAACATGATAATTAAACAACCAGTTCATTATACAGCAGCCATAGCACCAGGTGCACAGCTGATAACTGAGGAATCCTGTCCTCACTGACTTCATTAATGCAAGCTTACAGCTTGGTTTGAAGTGTCATGTGTGTTTATTGCTGGTAATTATGAAGGATGAGTGGAAGACTACAGAGAGGGCAGTGAGGGGCAGGAGAAGAGAGGGACCCCCCCCCCAGCAAAAAGACTGAGCAGATGTGCTGCCACACTCCATGGCCTTTGTTTCTCCCCTTGCCTGCAATGCCGGTTTGCACACACACACACACACACACACACACGCACAGGCACATGCACGTCCTGGAATATTAACCTTATTAGATGTATTTGCATTCGAGTTAAGAGGGAATTAAAAGCGCAGCGGGGCAGGATTAAGAACTCACAGGCAGGTGCAGAGAACGGCTGGAATACTGATGGCTAACCCAGCCTCCATTCCCTTACTTAATCACTGCAGCCACTGCAGAACAGCCACAGACATGGAGGCAACAAAATGTGAAGAATACAGTAAAAATAAGTCATATAATAAATAAATATCATCCAAATAGAGACATATTCATTCATTCATTCATTCATTCATTATCTGTAACCACGTATCCAGTTCAGGGTTGCTGTGGGTCTGGAGCCTACCTGGGATCATTGGGCGCAAGGCAGGAACACGCCCTGGAGGGGTCACCCGTCAAACAGAGACATATTTCCCTATTAATAAGATACTTTACAAAAAGATATATTCAGTTCTAAAACACATCTAATTAATTATATACTACCCCATAGATGCACATATATACTGCCAGGAGCACAGAGATCAAGTGAATAAATGAGTTCTAAAACCATTATGAATGCAAAAATGTTGAGCACCTAAATGTCCTCAACATTTAATAATGACAAAGTCCTGTGGCTCAGCATCATCTTCATTACCATTACTTTGAATCGTGTAAATCCCCATGATTCTGCACTCAGTGTCTTTCTCCACTTCACCAGTAGCAGCAGCCTGAACACATATACAAACACACAACACTGAACTTACACTAAAGTTATCAATGACAACTCAGAAAAGTGGATGTTTGCTGCTGTTAATTATGTGCCAATAACATTGGACATTAAGTATTACAGTGCTTATATACTGAAGTAATTACTATGATTTGATACAACGGATTAGTCTCTGATTCATTATTTACTTAGATTCTGAATCTCTGAATGTAGAATATTTATTGATGTTGAAATTACATAAATTACATGTAATGAAATTACATAAATTTAATTCCTGGAAAAAATGGATGTCTGCGGACACAAATGTGCAGGTTACTGAAGCTCCATTTTTAAAAGGGACAAAAATTAGGTGGCTGTGAAAAAATCTGAAGAAAATTTTCATCAAGTCCTGGCAAAAGTGAAAACCTAAAGCACTTTTTTTATGCATCTAAACATCAGATTCCTTCCAAGAATGAACACTGCAAGTCTATTTCAACAAGAGCATTACTCATTCAAATTAAACAACTGAATCAATGACTATGACATCTGTGAATTAGGCACAAAAAAGTGACTCACATTAAAAAATTCCTAAATTTGTACTGTGAGCTCTGGCTACACTGCTGTACTGCTGCTGCTGCGCTGGTCACTGGGCTGTGCTACTGCTGCTGCACTGGTCACTGGGCTGTGCTACTGCTGCTGCTCTGGTCTCTGCTGCTGCTGCACTGGTCTCTGGGCTGTGCTGCTGCTGCTCTGGTCTCAGCTGCTGCAGTGGTCTCTGGGCTGTGCTGCTGCTGCACTGATCTCTGGTCTGTGCTGCTGCTGCACTGATCTCTGGTCTGTGCTGCACTGGTCTCTGGGCTGTGCTGCACTGGTCTCTGGGCTGTGCTGCTGCATCTGCTCCTGCTCTTTCTCTGGGCTGTGCTGCTCTGGCTGTGCTGTAAACAAACCACAGGCCAAACTTGTTCCGCATTATTTTAGTTTGTGATTTTAGTATACGGGAAAGACAATTGATTCCATTAGGACTAAATAAAGTGTGATGTATGATGACCCCAATAATGATTTTGAATAAATTTAACACAAAACATGCCTGTACTTGTAATATGCCTTTTCTCCTTCACCCATTCACCTTTTTCTGAAGATCTGCATTGGCTTAACTGAAATGTGGTCCAGCTGCAACAAGACATTTAATTGCAGAGCCTTTTCTGCATTCACCTGGAAAGGTGTTGACAAATATACAATAGTTTATTTATATTACTACCATTAATCTACATTATTAAAAAAAAATAAACTCCTTAACCATGGGTTGATATCGTCACTGTCCAATTAAAACCATTTATCTCCCAAAACAATTACTTTACAGGAATAAAAACACCTACTTAACTGTCAATGAAAGTCAATGTAAAAAGTTTTATGCAGAAAGTAATTCTGGAGCAGCTCTATTGGTTCATTCATCATGACATTTTCAGTGTGAGGGACAACAATTGTATTCAAATAATTTAGTAAACTAAAACTCCACAAAAATGAAGATACATGTTTTTAATTGGAAAGTGTTATGTATACATGATATACATTAATATAAATTATATACTAATATAATAAATGCTGAGTCTCGACAACGATTTCAAGAGTCCACCTAACCTTAAGAATTCAAATTCAAAATGAGATCGAGACAAGACTTGTTTACCAGCATATATTATTTAACCCATTATGTATTACGCACTGACCAATTTAATGCTTTTAACATTTTTAGAAATTCCTCTTGTTATTGTTTACATCTTATAAAATGAAAAAAAAAAATTTTAATTGGGCTAACTTCATAAATTTAGAACCTTTTCTTACCTGATGACACCAGGATGTAAGTTCTTTGAAATTTCCTGTGTGCAGTTTCCAGTTTATTTTCTGGCACACTTCAAGTTCAATTCACTCAAAATAAGAATTTGTAAAATAATCCAGGTAGGTAACAAGCTAATCACCATAGCTCATAGACTGTCCAAATATAATGTCCATAGGCACACGCCTATGAATGGGGTTTTCATTTCAGTGCTAATATGCTCAAATATAGACCCAGTTTTTTTATGTGTCCCTTTTTTACAAAAATAAAATAAAAAAATTTGTGACGGCACGGTGGTGCAGCAGGTAGTGTCGCAGTCACACAGCTCCAGGGGCCTGGAGGTTGTGGGTTCGATTCCCGCTCTGGGTGACTGTCTGTGAAGAGTGTGATGTGTTCTCCTCGTGTACATGTGGGTTTCCTCCGGGTGCTCTGGTTTCCTCCCAGAGTCTAAAAACACACGTTGGTAGGTGGATTGGCGACTCGAAAGTGTGTGTGTTGCCCTGTGAAGGACTGGCGCCCCCTCCAGGGTGTGTTCCTGCCTTGCGCCCAATGATTCCAGGTAGGCTCTGGACCCACCAAGACCCTGAACTGGATAAATGATTACAGACAATAAATGAATGAATGAATAATATTTCCTATTCAGTATTAGACCAAAACCTGGCTGCAACTTAGACCATCATTGCAATTTATTTAAATACAAAAAAACTGAGTTAACATGAACATTTCCAACATCTGTTTCCCTCTGGTGCATAATACAATCATATTCATTCATTCATTATCTGTAACCCTTATCCAGTTCAGGGTCGCAGTGTGTCCGGAGCCTACCCGGAATCATTGGGCACAAGGCAGGAACACACCCTGGAGGGGGCGCCAGTCCTTCACAGGGCGACACACACACTCACACATTCACTCACACACTCACACCTACGGACACTTTTGAGTCGTCAATCCACCTGCAACGTGTGTTTTTGGACCATGGGAGGAAAAAATGTATAAATTTATAAACAATTTATTATCACCGTAACTACTTTATCTCTCCCCTCATACAAGGTTTGAGGCTTTGCGTGTCTTCTGCTTATGCTTCTTTTGGGAGCATTTTCTGATTTTAGCTTATTGACACAGCCTAACTACTGTTTATTCAGACGCCTGTACTTATAAATGTACACTATATGGTAATACATTTTGCCAAGGAAGCACAATTCGACAGAACATGAGGGTATAGTGTGACTTTTGCTTTTGTTCTATTTTGTAATGCACAAGAAATGTTTGTATAGCTCCCATTTTTAAACCAAAATGCAGCCATGTTTGCATAGAGAGGGACGTGAATATGCGTGTCAAAATTCAACTTTATATGTCCCAGATTAACCAGCTAGCGAACTCCTGCAGATACAGAAAAGAGCAGCTATAGTAACTTAAATGTGATTACTGAAGCAGCCATGATATATTGTGACCACTGGTCTACAGCTCTGAGAAATGCACAAAGACCCCCAACAGTGTGTTGCTTTTATGGGGGCCATATCACCATGTACCACCTCACTAATATATGAGCTGCACATTTAGGATCACCCACACTGATTTAGCTCTACACAAGAAAGAACTTGTGCATTAGCTTTCTTCCGTTTATGTCACACTCTCTGGAGACCATGATGCTTTCTCTCTTATGACAGAAACAAAGGAGTTCTGTTTTGCTCAATATTTGCTCATTAATGGCTCAAGAAAACAAATAAAATTTATCTTAGAGTTCCTTATTATCAGACAAAATAAATAAATAAATACAATAATTAGAGGGATTAAAAGCAATTCTTATTCTTGAAAGGGAAATGTATGTATGAATGTATGAATATTTGGCAAAAAACATGGAATCATGGCTAGTTCATAAGTGTCTCTCAATATATGTGTGTGTGTCAGTGTATTTGTGTGTGTGTGTGTGTTAGAGACAGAGAGAGAAAGAGAGAGAGATGAGAGAAAACTGTGAATATACATCTGCTCTGACAGCTGCAGTAAGATGCCAATCAT
Organism: Hoplias malabaricus; assembly: GCF_029633855.1. Classification (NCBI taxonomy): domain Eukaryota; kingdom Metazoa; phylum Chordata; class Actinopteri; order Characiformes; family Erythrinidae; genus Hoplias; species Hoplias malabaricus. Next base: position 34,993,566 of record NC_089805.1, on the reverse strand, counting down.
TGGAGTCCAGGTTCCGAGCATTCAGTGAAGATTCATAAAAGTCTGTGTGAAGATAGAGAATGCCACATTCTTCTCCCAGTGAGACTGCACTACTATTCTGATAAAGGTGAGACATCTGAATATACCACATATACCAGGCACCCATATTTAAATAGCTTGTGAACAGTACATTAAAGTGAACACATGTTGAGTAGATGAAGCTACAAAATAAACAAGCTATCCTGTAAAATTCCGAGGTATTTTCATCAGTTTCCAAACAGTATGAATGAGGTTCATGCTATTATCTACATTTATTTGACTCATGTATCTTTGCTCTCATACAAGGCCATTTTAATATTAACTTACAGCATAAGTTTTTTACAGTTTTATTTTTGTCTCCTGAAAAGTTGTATTATATGGTTGTGACAGTGAGTGGGTTTGAATGCACTTAATGATCCAATAACTGCAGAAAATGAGATTTTGTCAGTAATCCAAACAATGTGTTTAAATGCACGTAGACGATCAGATAATGGGAAAACTCCAGGTTAACATGAGTCAGGAAATAATCTGATTTTCACTTAGCAACCAGCCAATAATTTCACAGAAACATTTTATGTAAACTTCTTGATGCTGCTATTTGCAAACCCACTTTATCAGCAAATGTTAATCTTTTTTTAGGGTTATTGTTATTTTTTTGTTTAGGGTAATGTTATTGTTTTAGGGTTTCTAATAGTACGCAATGCTGCCCTTTTTCTATAGCTGCAAAGATGGAGACAAACCTTTTTTTTTAACGAGTATCTATTTTTGATCCAGCTTGCATGTCCCTCCATTACAGAGAGACAACAGAGAGAGGACTGGAGGGAGTGAGGTACTGAATAAACTTTTCAAGCCCAGGTGTGAAGTTGCATGGTTATAAAGTGACAGTATACTCAAAAACCTGTTTAATTTAATGTACAGCACCCTCCACAATTATTGGCACCCCTGGTGTTAGTACTTTGTACAACCTCCTTTTGCCAACAAGACAGCACTTAATCTTCTCCTATAACTCTTCACAAGATGTGAGAATACAAAAAGAGGGATCTTCAATTTCCACTTTGCACAACCTCTCTAAATCGTCCAGAGTCCTGGGTCTATGTAGTCTCCTCTTCAGCTCATCTCACAGGTTTTCTATTGGGTCGAGGTCTGGGGACAGAGATGGCCATGAGAGGAGCTTGATTTTGTGCCTTGTGAACCATTTTGAGTAGATTTGGCCACATGTTTAGGGTCATTATCTTGCTGAAAGACCCAGTGACGACCCATCTTCAGCTTTTGGGCAGAGGCTTCCAGATTCTGATTCAAAATGTCCTGATATTTCAAATGATATTTTACAAGATTCCCAGGTCTTTTGGAGGAGAAACAGGCCAACAGCATCACCGATCCTCCCCCATACTTAACAGTGGGCATGAGGTGTTTTTCTGCGTACTCATCCTTGGGGTTACGCCAGACCCACTCAGACTGTTTGTTGCCAAAAAGCTCGCTCTTGGTCTCATCTGACCAAAGCACACGATTCCAGTTAAAATCTCAGTACCGCTGGCAAACTCCACTCGTTTACGCTTATGAGTATAACTCAGAAAAGGCTTTCTCAGTGCATGCCTCCCAAACAGCTTGTTGGCATGTAGATAGCGCCTGATGGTTGTTTGGGAGACCTCGTAACCCCAAGATGCTACCATTTGATTCAATTCTCTTACAGTGAGCTTTGGAGAACTTTTTACTTCTCTGACCATCCTTCTCACTGTGCGTGGTGGCAAGATACACTTGCGCCCTCTTCCAAACTTGTTTGAAACAGTTCCAGATGTTTGAACTTTTTGATGGTTGCTCTGACTGTAGAAAAGGGCATCTGCATGTGAGTGGGTATTTTCTTGTAGCCATTGCCTGATTTATGAAGGTCGACACACATCTGCCTTCCTTGAATAGTGTGTTCTCTTGTCTTTCCCATGTTTAAGAGTGAGTAACACTATATTTGTACCCCAGGGAAACAGGAAGTGATGAATTACTAATTAAAGGTTCCTAGAGATTTTGATTCACTTTATACAGTAGTTTACAGTAGAAATGACATAAATGATTCAAATACATTTATTTCCAAGAAATTGTTAAGGGTGCCAATAATTGTGGAACAAGTCATTTTCTGATTTTTTTCAGACTGAGATTATGCTTCTGCAAGAAAAAAATAATAAAACACATTTTAACTAGGGGTACCAATAATTATGGAGGGTGCTGTAAATGCAGATCATAATATAAAGTATGTGATTTAACTGTTTAATGGGCAAAATGTACCAGTCTTATGTTAAGGTTATTTATTTATATATTCAGACACTCATTTCCCATTAATGTTCAGTAATATATATTTCCTTCTATTGTTTTTTCTTTGGAGAAGTGTTTTGTGTCCCTATCAATGTTGAGATAAAATCTACGTCCTTGGGTAGAGTCATAAAGTTTGATGTTTGTTGTGGGTCCTCTCGCCATGAGGCTCAAGCCGTGCCTGTTTCGGTTGCTCTGCCTTCCTCCTACACATGGTTTTGCCATCCCCGGCTGGAGAGTGCGGATATGAGCACTGGGACCTCTCAGATGGTAGTGTTTCTCCACTGATGACCTTTGGTATGCTTCTGATTATGAGTATAAATATACCTGCATACATTACAAAATACACTGCAGACTAAGGATGAAATAAGCAGCTCCTCCATTGCCTCTTCAGGACCTGTCTCCTCATCACCTGTCTGAGAAGTTTAATAAATTTAGACAATAAAGGTGAGTTTATTTGACCCATTTTCTTGAGTCACTGTTCTGACCCCCCAACTTGAGGTTCTGTTGACTTTTGCCACAGTGGTTCTGTCTGTTTCTCTCCTGGTCTCTGCAGTCCTGACTGCTTCTCCTGCTGGTCCCACGGTTCATCCCACTTCTGCCCTGGTCCCTGTGGTCCTGTCCATTTCTGTCCCTAGGCCTGTCATCCTATCTACTCCAGACCCCTGCCACAGTCCCAGCAGCCCAGACAGCTGCTCCCACACTGTCTGGTGAATTGTACTTTTCTTTGATAACCACTCCCCTTTGGGAGCTTGGCTTAGAGCGGCATTTTGTCATGGTTCCTCCCTTCTGGGCAGACTGGACTGTACTCTTCCTCCTGGGGAATGGCTCAGTCCTGCTCTAGTTCTTACCTTGCTCTGCCTCTTGGAAACTACACACATTTGCTACACAGATTCTCCAGTGTTAAATCAACACTATTCGTGTTAACTTAACACTGACAGTGTTAAATAATGCCACTAACTGTGCTAATTTAACACTGGTGAATTTGCTGTGTATGTAGTGAAGCCGAGTTCTAAGCCTTGTGTGTTTCGCTGTGTACCTGTTCATGAATTATGCTTTGTTACTGATTATGAATATAGACTTAGTGTTTTTAAATTTAAAGTATAGTGTTTGACTGATTGTATTTTGATCCCAGCCTGTCATGTGCGTTAGCTCACAGTAAAGCTACTTCACTTGTGCATCCTACGAATATGTCTCTGTCATTATAACAGAGGTTTTAAATCCGGATTGTGGAAAAATCCTGCCCAGCATGCGGTGGTACTTCAGGACTAGGGCTGAGAACCACAGCATAATAATAAAATACAGTTTAATGCATAGATATTGCATTATTACACTAATCACTGGCACTCATTTTTGCCACTTATACTGGAGAAAATGTTAGTGTTAAGACTCAGTTCCTCAGGGAGCTCAGTGAATATCAATTTATTGAAAGGACATAGCACAGCTGAAGACACCATCTCATTTTATGTACCTTTTAAATTTTTACCATGTCTTCTATGTTAGAGGAAAAAAGGCAAATGATGGAAGTGAAAGTAATGAAATGTGACACAAAGGGATCATAGTTTTGTGGAATTGGCAAAATGCATGAGCAGCAGTTGTTTGGCTTGGACTAAAATAGATCCCTTTATCTAAAAGCAAATGTGAGTTCTTTAGTAGTTTGCAAATGACTCATAGCTTTGTGGCACCAGTTGTATGTTCTTGCAGAATCGTGTACAGCAGGGGTGGCCAACCTATCAGACACAAAGACACTAAACACTGGATCAGAAGCCTAACATTTACCAACACTGTCACATAGTAGAAAAGTATCTACTCAGTTTTCATAGTTTTAAATGTTTTGTGGATGCTTGTCTTGTTTTTAAGGTTTTTCATGGGCTTGCTCCCTCTCCCATGGGTCAGTCCATGAAACAGAGGGACAGCAGAGGAAGGGCAACAAGAGCTTGTTGTAAAATATAGACATAATAAGCTTGGGCAGTTTTCTCAATTAGAGTCACTCATTACTGAAATTGTTTACCAGAGCACTAATTATCAAGGTTTAAATGTGAACTTAAGACATGGCTCGATGCAAATCAGCTTGTAATCATGTTTATTTATAGTACAGTATTTTTGAAATAGTGTTTAAATAATGTTGATTGAGCAGATGACATTGGCTTTTACTTTGTAATCACCTGCCTCTGTCAGGGCTACTCTGGGCTCAGCACTGCAGAAGCTGTACTATGTAACTCTTGGAGGAAGGTAGGAAACCACGCCCAGGCCCACTTCCTCCCCCTCCCTTTTGATTTCAGTACAATGATGTAAAAATGAATTACACTAGGGGGAGCCCAAGGAGCAAAAAGCCTGACTAAATTGACAAAGTTTTTTTCCTGGTGTTTTCGAAAGCCACATTTCTCATTGTTCTTACATACAGTGATCTCAGTGACCTTACATACAGTAAATCTTTGAACATTTACAGAAGGAAGAGGAATCTCTAAACAGGAAACATGTCAGAAGTTTCATTGCTGTATAGGCCTTGTGTCTAAAACTGGTTTGAAAGCACTATTTAAGGAAGGAAGTGCTTTAGATAAGAAACATTTAGTGAGCTTTAATATCACATGCAAACGAGGCACAATCTTCAGGTGTATTTTCTCTTCTGGGTCAGTGGAATCATCTTAATCCCCCCTCCCACCCACCCCCACCCTTTTGTGCCATAAATGTGTCCACCTTAATGCATCATTGATCCCAGAGCTCCTGCCATTGGTACACAGTAACCGACCAGGAAGAGACTCTTATTGGAAATTGCAATAATATAGCAGCATGCTTCAGAGAACACAGCAAATTTGCATCAGTGTTCTTCTCCTCAAAATAGACTGCTGATGATAATCCCCATACACAAACCACACTCCTGTATCCTGCTGGGGGGATGTTTGAGGGCCCAGTGCCACTACAAAACTGATGGCTTCAGTGAGCTTTCCGCATTCTTACAGTGTCCTGTGATGCTGGATTTAAGGGGGAAAGAACCCCCCATTAAATAGCTTGTTGTGATTAATTATATGCATACCAAAGAAGAGGTTACCAAACAACCTTTTCTTTCTATCCTCCCACAATTCAATTTTGCACACTCTGGCCCCTCACATGCTTTCAGCCTCAAACAAAAGCTTAATCCATCCTTCCTAACCCCAAGCCCCTAATTGGCAGAAAAGGCTCATATCTACAACAAGGCATACCACCATCCCTGTGGCCTTTTAAAATAATAGGTCAGCTTTTCGTGGGTCATCAGTACAACTCCCTTACCTCACACCCCACACCTCCTTACTCGTGAGCCATGCTCCTCTAATTGTTCCATTCAAAGGGCACGCACACATCAAAGTAGGTCAGGGTTTTTTAGGGAAGTCCCTTTGGACTGGGGTGTTTGTTTTGTGCAGGTAGAGTACAGTTCACTCTGCTTGACTGAATCCAGCATTGTTGTTTTATGGAGCACTTCTATTGATGTAGACTTTATTTTCTCCTGTAATACCCTATAGTACAAATGTGTGTCTGGTATGAGGATTGGTTCCGAATTTACTTCAGGGAAAGAAATTCAGGTCTTGGAATTGAGGCCTGTGTCTAAAAGAGTAGAGGACATGAAATGTGGCATTAAAGATGACTTTCTGGCTTTGCTCCCTGACTTATGTAGAGTTCAGAGACACATGGTCATGTGTCCTCCATACAGTATACAAACCACAACACTGTACCCAAATTTTGTTGCAGCATAAATACAAGGTTAAATGGAGCAGAACAAACACAACAAGCATTGAGAAAAAAATACTCATCAAATAAGTTGAAAATTGAAAATTGAGTATATTTATAAGGGCGGCATAGTGGTGCAGCAGGTAGTGTCGCAGTCACACAGCTCCAGGGACCTGGAGGTTGTGGGTTTGATTCCCGCTCCGGGTGACTGTCTGTGAGGAGTTGGTGTGTTCTCCCTGTGTCCGCGTGGGTTTCCTCCGGGTGCTCCGGTGTCTTCCCACAGTCCAAAAACACACGTTGGTAGGTGGATTGGTGACTCCAAAAGTGTCCGTAGGAATTCCGTGAATGTGAATGTGTGTGTGTGTGTCTGTGTTGCCCTGTGAAGGACTGGTGCCCCCTACAGGGTGTATTACCGCCTTGCACCCAATGATTCCAGGTAGGCTCTGGACCCACCGCGACCCTGAATTGGATAAGTGGTTACAGATAATGAATGAATGAATGAATATAAAAAAAAAAATAAAAAAAAATAAAAAACTGGGCTCCTGGCCCTTGTTTCTCACTCCTGGGCACTCTTGCTGAACTGAGCTGTGGCAGATTCTCATTTAAAAAAATACAGGGGCTGAAACCGGTCATTCTGAAAAGGGCTGTTTAGACGAAGGGGGTGGACAGTGCTGTGCTGGTTGATCTTGTCCTAATTTGAACAAAGGGTGTCATGGATGTTTAATTAATACCCCATGGAGATTGTGTTTACTTGTGGCAAAGGAGGTAGGATATGACTCCTTTAAGCTAACTCTATTTCTATTTTCAATTTTAATTTTAATTGAGATGAGTTGCTTCAGTGTGAACAGAAACGCAATGTGAGCGTATACGTTTCATATTAAGACTTTTTGGTGGAACACTGTTGTATTGTTGTGATAGCCTGAATATATTTTTTTTTTCTATGAGAGCCGACCTAAAGCCGGTGCTCTCTAAATCTCCACCCCCACCCCACCACCCACCAATGCCCCTCACCAAAGTATTTCACAAGCTTTCATGTATTAAATGAAGCCTTTCATACACTCAACACAATCTTGCAGCTTTGTGGCACCCTCCAGCCAAGCTATTATTCCAGTGCCTGACCCTATCTCGCACATTTGAGAAGTCTCACAACCTTTTATACTTCTTTTTTTTTTTTTTTTTGATTTATCATTCTCACACCCTCACTCTCACTGTACACTCTGCTTATTCTTTCTCACATTTTTTTTTTTTTTGCTCATTCTTTCACTGCCACACACACACACACACACCACACACACACAAACCAGAGTCCCATCTCATCCTTGGTGGGTCCTGTATATATGTGCAGTAATGGGCTACAGAGGCACTGGGTTGTGTTTGCCCTTCTATTATTTGAGACGGCTGTAACAGGCCGGTGAGAGAAAGCAGAATGCAGCAGCACAGTGTGCTGCAATAAAAACAGACCCCAGTGTGATGCGGTTGCTTTCTTAGCGCATGGCTGAACCTGCACCTTTTCTTAGGTCAGTCAGCTCCACGCTGGGTCTGAGGCACACAGACTTAAGGTGAAAGAAGGCCACAGACAGAGAGGGAGCACACACAGGGAATGCACTGTGCATGTCTCTAATGGCTGACTATTTGATGAGTCATAGTCTGACCTACATCGACTTATAAACACATTCCATCCTGTACAAACACATACACACACACAGAGTGAGTGTACGTACACACACACACACACACACACACACACACATTCAGAGAAAAATGGAATTACACAAGCAAATAATGGAGTCCTTGGTAAAATGAAGTTAATTTGTAGTGTCTCACAAAGCTAAGTGCTTTTCTTCAAAGTGAGAGCAATTAGCCCTGTAGAGGTAAGTCACATTAAAACAGCACTTTATGCAGTCCGAGTCGAACTTGTTCTACCTTTCTCCAAGCTGTAATTGTTTCTTTGGAGGGGGCAAGGATAGGCAGAGATGTGGGCACTGAAAGCAGTAGTGCATGAAATTTTTCATTTGCTTAGAAAGTTCCTTGCAAACTTTTGTCACGCAGAATGACTTTGGTCCGACTCACATTGCTGTCACTGTAGCGCATTATTATAATATCCTGTCCACTCTGCTGGTCCAAGGCTCTGGACCAACGATAATCACCAGTGAACCTTTATATTCACTGTTATATAACAGGACAACACTGAAGCAAAATAAGGATTTGATACTAGTGTAGGGAAGTATTTCAGAACACAGATTAATCTGTGAAAATCTAAAAAAATCTAAATTCAGTAGCGATGCATGGTGATAATTGTAATCATAATAAAATTAGATGTTTAGATTTGTAAAAGCAAATCCAAGTAATATGAGTCTGACTAAATGTGTAGTTGTTGATTATTTGATACTAAATAAATAAATAAATAAATAAAAAGAGCCAAAATGTTTGCACAAGACCAAATCTGGACATCTGGTATGTGGAGTAAGGTTTTAGGGATGAAGGGGTTAAAAGAGAATGGTGTAGTATTGCTGCACTGTGCTGTATATTGTACCCTGGAAAAGCAGAATGTTTAGGTGATAAAATGTCTGCTCTGTTAAATGCATTGTATTATTACTCTTACAGAAATGAATGAAATATATATTTTTAATGAGAATCAATATAGGACTAATGTAAACAGCTGTGCTGTAACCATGTGAGTTTAATGGCACAGCAAAAAGCTGTTAAGGGGAAAATTGGTATGGAAAGTTCAAATGCCCCTCCATACCCTCTGTAATTGTCACTGGCCTTCAGTAATCACCATTATATAACACATAAGAAAGTACTGAAATAAACTAACCTTTCAATACTAGTGCCAGGTTCATTTTCTGAATAGCCCCGGTCCCCTGAGGGAGAAAACTAAATGGAGCTAAGCAGCAACCACTACACCAGAACAAAAGACTCTTATTTTCTTCTTTTCTCTGAGCAGTGTGGTCTTCTTGATCTCTGGAAACTAGCTTCAAAATGAACACCTATAGGCGTGTTTAATTAACGTCTAGGGGACGTTACGGTAATTGTACGGTAATCCACATCTTCATTTGAATAGTGCTGGCCTCTCAGGAACTAGCCTTAAAAAGCTCAGGCAGAGAAGACTATTAATGATACAAATCTGCTCCAGCTTCGACAAAGTGAGGGATTGATTCCCAATCTCTGGGGTGAGGAGTGGAGGGAAGTGAGAGAGTTAGAGGTTGACAAGGTGGAGGAAAGGAAACATCCCATTTGTCTCCCTGTGGGAGTAAAATGACTGAAAATACACTAATTAATCCCATTAGAGTCAGTAAAATAAAAGTCTCACTCTGTTGCTGCCAGCACTCCAGCATTAAAGAAGAATCAACAGGCTCCATTCATTTTGTCATCCATGATCTTTGGCTGCCAGAAAGGCTTTTGTTTATAAATGTTATATGAGCTAGGCCTGGGAATTAAGACTTGGGTTGCGTTCAGATGTATTGTGGAGGGGGTGCTATTGTTGGTTGCAGTGGGGCCTTTGTGACGAGCTCTGTATCAAAGCATATGTGTGAAGTTTTTTTCTGGTCATTACATAATTAATATAAGCAGTAGTGCTAGAGCAGACCAAAACATAACCCATTTAAAATAAAAAAAATATATATTTTTTAAATAATGGACTACATATAGAGGAATATATATATATGACTCTAACAGCCATAGATGTAAATGCTAGAAACATAAAAGCAGGAACACTGGCAAATCTTTATAAATGAAACGTAAATCGATTTGTTTCTGTGAGACTGATACTCTTTCTTCAGTGTGAAGACCTTTACCCATCAGTTTCAGATTAGCATGTTAAAAAAAGTGTGTTTTTTAGAGTAGAGGTTAAAGGGGTGTAAATGTGGCCCTTGGTGATCTCCTTATTCAAACAGTATCTAACTGAGGTATTCAATTAACTACCAAGTTAACACTAGAACTACCAAACCGCTGCCATTTGGCAATATACCTTTAAGAACTGGGAAAAACATGGATGGGCTTCAATGCCACACTCTGGCCCTGTCTCGTGCTTTCCTGCTGTCTGTCTCACTTGTTCCCTGGCTGAGATTTTTGTTTTGTTCCTGTCTCCTTCTTTGTCTGGGCCTTAGTCCCGCCTAGTCCTCAGTTTTTCCACCTCTGTCACATTTGTGGTCCTACCCTCTCCTTTGTTATCCCAGGTGTTCCTGGTTTGTACCGTGTATATATATGCCCTTTGTTTCAGCACCCCCTTGTCTGTTCTTGTGTGTAGTGGTGTGTTCTGTGTTTGTTGTGTTTTTGTACACCTCAACAATGGTTCACGGCTGTTCCTGTCTAGATTTTGGTTATAATTCATGTTTTCACCATTTCCTGCTTAAATTTGTTTAAAGATTGTGTTTAGTGTTTATTTTTGTTTGTGTTAATGAAACTTGGGTGTATGTCCGCCTCCTCGTCTCCCTGCAGCCGTGACAGTTAAATGAATTATTGAGGGGAACTCTTCATAAGTATTAATAAAGAAATGGTAACCGGTCAGTGGCTGAGTGCACAGTGCATATTTAAAACATGTACCAGTAGTGCCTTTGTACTAGATAGATTACTATAAAAGGGGTCATGGACAGTAAATTTGTGAAAGAAATAGATATTTAGCATGAAAAAGATTTTTTAAATTCATTTTTACATCAGCCAGGGCTGGGCATTAAAGACTAGATTGTGTTTAAATGTCTTTTTTGTTTGTATTTGAACAGGGACCATGCAAAAATTACATTTATCTCCACTGAGAATATAAACTTGCACCAGAGTTAGCTAATAAGCTAGGTTCCATCTGCAATCCATGGACAGATACACATATACAAAATTATAAATTCATCTACCACATCTGATCCAAAAATTTTACATAATGATTACATTAACGCAAATATGACTGATTTTCCAAAATCCGTCTTTGTTTCATGAGAAAATGTTGTCCATATTACCTGGGGCAATGAAGGCTTTCATATCAAATAGTGCAAATAGTGCAGTACAAGACACGTGGATTTTAGACACACACAAACACACACACACATACACACACACACACACACACACGCACACACACACACACATATATTCACTGTAAGCATGTACCATGAAAGGGGCACAAAATGGTTAAACAGAAGGGTGCTTTATTGGCAGTATGAATATATGGAGAGAACTAGAACAGAGCTTGTGCTTGAATGCACAGTGCATATTTAACCTGTCTGAATGGCTGGAGTGACTTTGCTATATTAGATGAAAACTAAGTTGGCCTGCTGTCTAGTGCACAACACTAGACAGTTGTACAATTGTTTTCTGTATTATGATTATAATTCTTTATACATTGATCTCATTGACTAGAAGTGTTTAGGTTGTGTGTAAGAGTTATGTTTTGTCATGTTGGGGTATCATTAACTGTGGAGCGGTGTAGCCCATAACCCATGGGATTTCCAGACTTGACATATAGATATATAGTAAGCATGTACAGCCAGAAAATGGGACATGCAGGTTTAAACAGATGGTCAGGAGGGTTACCTGCAGCATGAGAGTATAGAGGGAAATAGAGTAGCTAGTGTAGCTAAGTGCACAGCGCAGTGCACATTTAAACTGCCTGAATGGTCAGAATCACTTTGATGCATTAGTTGAAAAAGCAAAGTTAGCCTTCTGTCTTCTAGGGACGTCAGTTCAGGTCACGGAGGACCACAGTCTAGCGCAGTCTGGCAATTTCTCAACACAGAATTACAATAATTAAGGATAAGAAATAATAAATTGTTGGTTATTGTTTTATGTAAATGGCTTCTTTGCTGCAAGATGTCTCCAGCCATGACCCCTACATCTGCATATCAGCTGATGAAGTCACTCCAGCCATTCAGAAAGTTTAAATATGCCCTGCGCACTCAAACACACACTGGCCAACATTCCTCTATTTATAAGGTCGTTTTTTCCCCTGACTATTATATTAACCCACTGGTTTTGTTTCTGGCTCTGATTCTAGAGGACTGGTGCCCAGCACAGTATGAACAGGGAATTGAACAACAATTGCTGGACATTCACCCTTTGGAACTGAATCAGAATTTACAACCTCTGGTTTGTCCAAGTTAGCAGTTTTTTTTTATTTTATTTTTTAAATGGTCTGACATATTTCTATTGTTTATGTTTTCAAACTGCCACTAACAATATGTCAAGACAGCGCAAGACCACCAGAGAGGAACATGTACTTATAATTATGTTCGTATGAAAACTAACAAACCAACCCTACCAGCTTAGAGAGGGAGGCCAGTTATGCTCACTATGAACTCCTGCACATGGATGGCATTTCTACTGGTCCAGTCCCTATGGAATTTTCACGCAATATTAAGTACAGCTGCTGTGTTCAAATGATGTAGTAAACTAAAAATCTACAAAAATTTAACTGGACAGCAACTAAATATATTTCACATTGCTCAGGCTTGTATTAATGCTTAGGCTGTGTCTGGATGTGTTTTGGTAGGGGGCATTATTGGTCACACTGGGGCTTTTGCTTTCTTACACACATGTTCAGTGTAGCTAATTGGTTTCCACACACCAATACCGACCACCAAGAAGCATTGCAAAACAAAAGGGCAGCTTCAGCATGAGTATAATGAGAAAGGTAAAGCACAGTTTACAATTTGCTGAATGCACGGCACGTACTGAAACATTCTGAATGACTGGAGTGAGCATTAGCTGAATAGTAGCTCTCTGCTACTCTACAGAACCCTTGTGTAAACAGGAAGGCTAGTTGTAAGTTCTGCAACAGGCCAGAGTGCAACACGCTTACTGTACTCTCTGTTAGTAAACTCAGAGCTTGTCCTGGGGCAGTGTCGGTGCGATTCTGGCAGCTACTTCTGCTGTTACGGATTCAGTTTACATAAATCACACCATTCGGTTGGAACTTGCGGTACGAGTCTACACGCATTTGGAGTGTGAACCACTACATATGCGTTTCCTTTGCTGCTAAACACATCAGATAAAACCTATGAAGGGAATAATTTATCTTCTGATTTCGGCAATGTGTTATTTTTAATTCTGAATTAGCTCTCTTGGCGCTCTTCCCCTCTGTGTCTGCTCCATATTGATGCGTTACTTGTCTGTGACCTGCCTCTCAGAGAGAAGACATGAACGTTTGACAGCACAATCTCCTCTTCTGAGAACAGAGAAAAATCTCACCCTGCTAAGGATTCAAAGACAAGTGTACAATAAAGCACAAACTTTATCTGAGCCTCGCAGCATTGTTGGAACCTTGTTTTATTCAGCAGGAGGAATGAAATAGGCATCTCTCTTTCTTGGTCTCTTTCTTTCTTCCTCTCTCTCTCTCTCTCTCTCTCTCTCTCTCTCTCTCTAGGCTCCTGCTCAATGACTCATCAGCAGGCAACCAGCAAGATGTTGAATAATGTATGGGCCAGCACACACAGGCAGATACACAATGCAATTTCGCAGAGGCCTGGGCCTGAGCTCATGTTGGACAATCAGACTGGTTCTGTACAGCCTGTTCTGTTTAATACCAGGCATAGGTTCTCACTCAGCTGTGCTAGGGTTGAGTCCCAGAACATACTCCCTCTCTCTCATTATATACACACACGTACACACACACACACACACACACACACACACACACAAACACACACACACCTCATACAATTTGTCATATTCTTTACATATTCCCCTTATATCAGTTTTATGTTATGGAACAACAGTGATCCTACACATTCATTTTGATTATGTTCATCATGTTAAAAGGGAAGGCGGCACGGTGGTGTTACTATCACACAGCTCCAGCGTCCTGGGGTTGTGGGTCAGAGCCCTGCTCCTGTCTGTGAGGGGTTTGGTGTGTTCTCCCTGTGTCTACGTGGGTTTCCTCCAGGTGCTCCGGTTTCCTCTCACAAACACACGTCACAAACACACGTTGTAGGTGGATTGGTGACTCAAAAGTGAACATAGGTTTGAGTTTGTGAGTGAATGTATGAGTGTGTGTCCCTGCCTTGTGCCCAGTGATTCCGGGTAGGCTCCAGACCCATCATAACCCTGTTATGACCATGTTATGAAAAATTAAACCACACTTGTTCACTGCATGGGCACATTAATTTGGAGACTTGTAGCCTAGCAACCTACAAACTGTTGGAAAAAAAAACAATCCAGTCAGTGTTTCCTTTGTTTGCCAAAGTCTTAAAACATGGGATAACACAGAGTGGTTCTGATTTTGTACTGAATGTTATGTAGAGGGCAGAGACTGTAGAATAGTCCTGCTTCTGAGAATCTCCAAACACAGGGCTGAACCTGCATTTATGTGAGTGTACAAAGATTAGGTTAAATGGTGCAAAACAAACAAAATGAGTACAGAGAAACAGATGTACTGAATATATATTTGAAAACAAGAAAGGTGAAAAAAGAAACGCAAGTGAAAGTGGTTAAAATCCAGGGCTTCTGCTCCTCTGTCCTCACTCCTTGGCTCTCGTGCTGAACTGAGGTGTGGCTTGTTCTCATTTAAAGGAACAGGAGCTGAAACCGATCATTCTGAACAGAGCTGTTTAGGCAGGGGGAGAATGCTGCTGTGGCATTTGATCCTTGTGATATTTTGAACAACAGCATGTCACAGACCGGAGGGAACTTGTTGAAAATGGGTATACATTATATGGACATCTACAAATGACATCTACAGAAGCTTTTGTAACATCCCATTGTAAATCCACAGACATTAACATGAAGTTGGTTTATCCTTTGCAGCTATAACAGGTTTGGAATTCGGTAAATATTGAGTCAACAGAGCACTGTCGACTTCTACGCACTGCATCTCAGCACTAAGCGACCCGGCTCTGTAATGTCATGTGGTCTTCCAGTTCATGGCTGAGTTGCTATGGTTCCTAAAGACTCCCACTTTTCAATAATGCCACTCACAGGTGAATGTGGAATATCTAGGATGGTAGATATTTCACAAACTGACAGCAATGGTGGCATCCTATTTCAGTAGCACACTCAAACTGAGTGAGGTCTTTGGAACAACACAGTTTTGTAAATTTTCTGCATGGCTAGGTGCCTGGGGCAATGGGTCTGAATCAAACACCTGTGCATATCTAAAACTATTTAAAACTTAACTTCCAGACTAATCCTATTGTCTTCTTATACTAAGTACTACTGTAAAACTAAGATGTTGACAGTTTAAGGGATTACTCTCACAGTTTTAGTTATGGTTCTTAGAAACAGTAAAAATGCTGTGCTAAATAAATAGCTTCCAATAATAACAGGCATGCTATATACATTAAGGAGAGACAGTGAGACAGCCAGAGAGAGAAAGAGAAAGAGAGAGAAAGAGAGAGAGAGAGAGAGAGAGAGAGAGAGAGAGAAAGAAAGAGAGAGAGAGATGGAGGATGACAGTAAGATGAGTGCTCTGTGGTTTAGTGGTCCTTGACCCAAGTGGCAGTGTTCAGCTCGGCTGCCTCGTGTATGTATGGCTGTAATTCTACTGGCTTCTATGAACCGTGCCGGCTCCCGCTGTCCCTGGCCATGTCCTACACCCACCAGCCCAGAGAAACTGTGCTTCTGAGGTCAGCAGCATGCTCCAACATGAGCCCTTCACACCTCACACCTCTCTGTTTCTCTCTCTCACACACACACACATACACACACACCTGCCCCTTCTGCCCTCAGTAATCAGCACTGCTTCTGGAAGAAAGCTGCAGATCAGCTTTTCATTTAACCCCAGTAGCACCTTGCTTTTCAGTCTTAGACACCTGCTTGAACACATACACACACACACACACACACACACACACATAAACAGTTCTCACACCAACCCGTATCTGAAGCCCTCAGAAACACAGTGTTCCCCTACTCCACAAGTCTCTCACTCAGAATGCCCGAGGTCCAATTACAAGTTCCCCAGCCTAGAGCTTGCAGTTTTTTGACACACTTTTCTCCATGTAAATAACTTGCCAGCTCCAAACTGGCTTTCCTGCCTGTCTTGGCACCACCTGAAATATATTGCAATCTGAAAATCTACATTAGCATCTGGTCATTGGGGTTTTAGCTTTAACTAGTGTGCTATGAGAGGGAAGACTGTACACAGCACTCTAAACCAGAAGATGAAACTGGTGTCATTTACAGACCATTTACTTTTAAATGAACCATTCTCCAAAAAGGTAACTTTACAACAGACAGCAAAAAAATCCTTAAGATTCCACAAAGTTTTCATAAAACAGTTCTGAGAAATGGAAAACAATACAAATGGAGATACATACATTTCATAGACTAGCTTTGATAAATAACTAAGTAAAGCCTGTGTTAGACGTGTTGAAACCAGTGTTCAGTCGATTTAAGTGTACTGTAAAGTATGTGATGCACTTCTTTAAGTTCTCATATAATGTAAAATGAAGTACACATACAAGCTGATACAGAGTTATGGGAATATGTTTTGTTTATCTTTTGAACGACATGTTTCATGCCCAGAATAAATATGAAGCACTAGTTCCTCACGTATTTGTGTGCAGCAGATGTGCACCAAACACTTTCCATTGATAAAATGCTGAGGTGTAAAGATCAACAAACCATTGTTCATATTCTGATTAACACACCCACACACACACACACACACACACACACACACACAAAGAGAGTAGTCCAGCTGAGTCCTCAGACACTGCAATGTTCCCATCTCCCTTTTTCAGATAAAAAAGCATGGTCTCGGCATATTGCCCTCTCAGGATTAAAGATTAGAGATTGGGAAAGTTTGCTGTGGCTCCCACTTCCCTAGTGTGTCAGGATTTAGTGTTCGAACACTTTTAATCAGCCAACTTGAACCTTTTTCTCAGCTGGAGATAGCTAGAGTTTATTGTGGGAACTGGAAAGACTGCTATCTCTTTTACAGCAGCAGCATGACGACCTGGACAGAATGAACACATTTAATAGTCCCTGAATGGCAGTCTATATGTGTCTTATAACATTCAACAGTTCACTAAGACCTGATCTAATCCCACAATCTAATCCACACCTGAAACAGCCATCTACGGATTAGCTCAGCCATTTTTCTCTTTCCAGTGTTTACAAACAAGTATGTTTTTTCATCCATTTCCAATAACTCAGCAGATTAAAGACAAGCCAATGGGGGGAATTCACAAAACAATAGATGTGACAATATTTATTGAAACATATTGAAGACTACCTAGGTTTATGTTCTGAATAAAACAATATCACATATACATTTTTGTGACAGACCTAGCTTGGGAGTAATGCCTAAGGCCACACATTGTATTCCCTTGTTGAGATGTCAGAACTCATCATCATTCAAACTGTTCAGGTGGTGAAACCCCCTTTGGGCCAAAAGATTTTCAATATGTGTTTCAGCAATAGTTTCGAGATGACATCATTTTTTAGGCAAACCCTCTTCATCATAGGAAGAAAACAGGATTGGGAGTGATCCAGAACCTTGTAGCCAGTGTTTGGCATTGGACATGGTGACCATTGACTCATATGCAGCTGCTCCAGATCATTCCATTAAATATTTTTTTTTTCAAATGAAAGAAGCTGTGACTGTGTGCAAAAGTGAACATCATTGTGTGAAATGAATAGACCTTAAATAGCGGAACATGTTTGAGTACAAACTTTAGAACATAGAGCACATTGAATCCTAAGACTGCATTTAATCAAAAATGATATTATTAAATTTAATCACAAATCACAAATGTGAACATTGTAGTGCCCTTTTGAAGTGATCTGGCAGTAAATGCAGTTAACTCAATTTCATCCTGAGATTGTTCTCTGACATTATTAAATGAAAAAACTAATTAAAATCAGTTTAAAGATATAATATAAAACAAGGACACAAAGTGTCATTGATGTGAAACACTTTCTCATGGAGCAAATACTGTGAGTGAGAGTAAATGTATATGAGTGAGTGCGAGAGTAAATGAATGAGGTGTTTCTCCTCTCAGAAGTTTACATTATATAGCCCCACTTCCATGTCTCTTATTAAGTCTCTTGTACCTCTCTCCCCCAGGGTAGTTATTACCAGTGTGTTTGTTGATGCAGGATTACTGTAAGACATTGTGTTAAAGGTTTTTGCTCAGATATCAGTGAAAGAAGCCATTTGGGATCATCTTAATTGGCTAAGAGCAGTCTTTTATTTTTTTAATTAGTCAGTTAAAAAAAAAACCATAATGCCCCATAATCATCAATCAATCATTGCAAAAAGAAGTGGGGGTGTCTCCAAACTTTTGACGGGCGAGATGCAGCAACAGGTCTGTCAGAATTAAAGTTTAAGTGTGGCCTTCCATCTATGAATTTCTTGTGCTCATGTGCGAGTATGGTGGTGTGAATAATGTTTGAACGTATAGGTGTGGGTGTGTGTGGGTGTGTGTGTGTGTATGCCTGCAGGTGCACTCTGCAGACACATTTCTGGTGTGGGGAAATGCTCGCCAATGTGTTCTGTGTGTGTATGCAGGTGTGTGAAGGTCGGGGAATAGTGGTTGACGGCCGGAAAATCATTGTGACAATAGAGAAGTGTGAGGTGTGAGACTGAGTGTGACCACAGCGCTGGACCCCCAGACCTCTGGTCTGCACACTGATGGAGAGCGACACACACACACACACACACAAGCCTCAGGGGCCCTGATCACTGCAAACACACACACAAACACAAAACTCTGTACTCTATATCATTTGTTCATGTTTATCCACTCACCGGTCACCTTCAGAGAGAACTTTATATCTCTCGGTCTCTTTTTATCTCTCTCTTTCTCCCTCTATCATTCATTCCTCCTCCTTCTCCCTCACTTTTTCTCTCCCTCCCACTCTTCCTCCCTCTCACTCTCCCTGAGCTCAGCTTTACCTCCTGAATGGTGTTATTGAGCTGGAGGAAACTGTATGTCGGTGAAATATATACTGTATTGTGCGTTTGCTCAGCCGTGTTTTTCATACTGAGCAAAGTAGCTTTAACACACATCAGAGCATCTGAACTCTGAGCCCTTTATTTGGAGCAGATTTAAAGTGGTGGTTTATGGCTTATGAGAGGCCGGTGGCTCAGATCAGATTTATTCAGTATTAACACGTCTGTGCCTGTGTAACCTTTGAACACAGTGTGAGTTAAGTGAAACTAATTGACCAACTCTTTACAAGCAGTCCATTAGGAGATTGAGAGAGTCTCTCATCAAGAGTCCAGCCTCTTTATTTGTCTATTTCCTTATCAGAGGTAGTTCATCATGTGGTCACTGAGACCTGATGGTCGATGTCTCTCTCTCTCACACGCGCAGAGAGAGAGAGATCATTGCAGCCCACTGTCCCTTTCCTGCTTCTCTTATCCTGTTTTTTTTCCCTTTCACACACTATTTCTTTCTAGTCTTTCTTTCTCTTTCTCTCTTTCTTTTTAGTGAGCTTTTCCATCGTTTTTCTTTTCTCCCTCCCTTTCTCTTCCCTCCTTTACTCAGTCTCTAACACTAAGCTTTTTCATAAAACAGTTTTTATTTTTTTTTATTTATTTATTTTGTTTTCCAGTTGATGTCTTTCACACATATTCTGTCTCTTTCTCTCTAAGGACAAATCGATCTCTCTTTCCGGGTTATAGTGTAGACTGGAGGACGACTAAAGAAGGAAAGGAGCAGTGTGCTGAATTAGGGCTGATAGCCTCCTCTCTGTACCCTCAAGTCTAAACCTCTATCTCTGAGTTTTACAATTACAGATTGTAGTTCTTCTGTTCTTCAGTGCTCAGAAACCCCACTGGACCAACACAGAGCAGGTTTTATTAGAGATTATTCTTGGAGTAACACTGATGTTGCTGTCACACAGCTCCAGGGTTCTGGGGTTGTGGGTTCAGACCCCACCTTGGGTTGTTTGTGAGGAGTTTGGTGTGTTCTCCCTGTCTGTGTGGGTTTCCTCTGAGTGCTCATGCTAGTAGGTGACTGGCTAAAAATAAAAACGGTTTGTGTGAGTGTGTGAGTGACTGGTGTGTGTGTGTGGTGCCCTGGTCTAGAGTGTGTTCCTCCATTGTACCCAGTTATTCTGAGTGGTTGAATTAAGGAATGAAATTATTCAGCTTTAAAAATGTTAGCGCTTAGACTTCCTTCAAATCAAATTACAGAATAAGTCTCTGTGTATGTGCCTCATCATCTTATTATAATAAGCTATTTCATCTCCAAATATAAAGGCAGCGCAATAACTTTATGGTCTGTGATGGTCAGCATAACCTTATTCATCATCAGAAAATATTTTTCAGTTTCCCACAGATGCATAAAACAGCAATGAACCACTTAATGTCAGTGTATTAAAGACTGCACTGACCCTGTTGTTACAGGCTAAGTATTAAGATATATTCAGCTTTACACAGGGTCATTCTGTAAGTCAAGTACAAAAATCCTGCTGAAAAGTGCTTAGATGGGATGTCTCATTGGGTTAAGCCTGGGATAATTCCTCTTATGTAACTTTAAGGGGCTCTCCACTATTCCAAACTTATTGGAAATGCAGGAGTGACAGAGGACATTGTCAGCCCAGCCCAAGAGCACACAGACACTTCAAAAGGGTTGAGATAGTTGTCTTTTACTGGAAGAAAAGGCCTCTTCCTAAAAAAGCATTTGTCCATTTCATTAATTTAGATCCTTAGCAAATATAAATTATGCAGCAGCAGCTCAGCGCAAGGATTATAGCCCATTGGCCTTGCTTTATGTTTTGATGTTGTGATCAATACCAAAGGAAATGGCACAAGTGCCTGAAAGACAAGCAGATAAACTGAGTTTAGTCCACACAGGGGACTCCCTATACTGTAGAAAGGGGATATACTCTGTATATTCTGCTGACATTGAGAATTATGCTGGAGCAAAGAGGATTGGACAAACAATGAAGCACAGAAAATATGGCACAAATGCCCAGTAAATCCATAGCCTCTTTTACCCAGAGGTGGACAGAGCACTGAAAACCTCAACTTATCACTTTTGCTAACTTTTAATATTCACAAGAATGAACTAACTGTACACGCTAAAAGACATAGAGAAAGAAGCTGAAGTAAAAAAATGTAGAATTCTTATTTTTACTAAAAATGTATTTCCTAAAATGTCAGTAGCTAAATTTAATTGTTTATTTAACATAGAATTATCACAGTAGTGCTACAGGCAGGCAGTTCCAGAGTGCTGGGGTCTATCTTTATCTCAGGCCTTTATCTGTGAGTAGTTTGGTGTGTTCTCCCTGTGTCTGTGTGGGTTTCCTCTGGGTGCTTCAGTTTCCTCTCACAATTCATAAACCAATGTGGATCAGTGGATTGGCGGTGTGAAATTGCCCACAAGTGTGTGTGAGTAAGTGAGTGAGAGAGAGAGAATGACCTGCACTGGGCTGGTGTTCCGTCAAGGGTGAGTTACTTCAATGTGCCCAGTGAATCCACATACGCTCTGGACACACTGCAGCCCTGATCAAAATGAAGTACTTACCGAAGATGAATGAATGGATGAATAGCAATCTTAAGAAGGTCATATTAACAGATGTATGAGTCTAAAATATGTATAACCCAAATTCCTTTTTATTTATTTCTT
The DNA here is from genome assembly GCF_029633855.1 of Hoplias malabaricus. Classification (NCBI taxonomy): domain Eukaryota; kingdom Metazoa; phylum Chordata; class Actinopteri; order Characiformes; family Erythrinidae; genus Hoplias; species Hoplias malabaricus. Next base: position 34,972,039 of record NC_089805.1, on the reverse strand, counting down.
AAATATCTAATAATTCAATAGCAAAGCAAAGTTAAGTTGTGTGAACTGTCATTTAAACCTCAAAAAAATAAAGTTTGACGACAGCTTGGATACTTACATTTGAGGCTGAGCTACCATTCTTTTTCACTGTGTACACCATGTTTTTCTTTTCTCCCCAAACCTAGTGCACATCCAGCTCCAGCCGTCATATTAATCATGTATTCTTGGTTGATGTCGGAATTCTAAATCTACACTCAGTAAGTGCACATTTAAATGGAGTATTTAAAAGTGGTGGCTAGGGACTCGGGGTGAGGGTTTTTGACAGGTTCTTGACCCAGAGGTCGACAAGACTGAGCTGTTGCTGCTAGATATTTATTTATTTATATATTTTCAATCCTTAAGTGTCAGAGTGAAAAAACTATAAGAAAATGTAATCAGCAAAAGTGAATGGTGGGCTTTGAGAGCTCACAGAAACGCCCACTGTGTGAAATCCTTTCTGAGGAGTTGCCAGAGTCCCTGTTTTACTGAAGACGCGAATTCAGAAAGTAAAGTTTTCTGGGAAAAAGAAAAGTCTCAGTGTGACATGCAGCTCAGAGCTTTAGAACTCTTTTTGGGACTGACGCTCAGCCCTCACTGAAACACTCAGAATAATTTAAGTTTGCATGGGCTATGCATGGCGACTATAGGCTGAATAGATAGATACAGGCAACTGCATTTGTCTCTGGGACACCACAAACACAATCAGTTAAAAATGAGCCGATTTTGTGACTTACATTTTTTATTTTTTGGAACTTTCTCTGAGACATGGGACTTCACCCATGCTACTCCTGCTAGCATGACGTCATTTCACAGCTCAACACACTTGAAGGAGAACGTTAACTGCCCTGTACTGTAATTCACCTGTTTTTATTTTTAAAATATGTGGGAGATTGAGTGGCAGTGGATGAAAATGTCCATATGGAGCCTTTTGTGCTGTATTTTAAAGTCTGAATCCTGTACCCAGGACTCCTCTGCTTCCAACATCCTAACCATTTCTCTCTCTCACTCCTCCATTTCTCTTTTCCCTGTCATTTCCACCATGCCCTCCATTTACATAACACGGCAGTGGGCTGGTCATTAGAGTGATAAACTAGGCAGCGTTGGCCCATCCTTATTAAGCAGTTCCTGAATTTTGAAGTTCAGTGTCTCCCCACCCGTCTCTCTCTCTCTCTCTCTCTCTCTCTCTCTCTCTCTCTCTCTCTCTCTCTCTCTCTCTCTCTTGGTCCATCTCTCTCTCTCCCACACCCCCTCCGGCTCTGAGGCCCGCGGGCCAAGCCCACCAGAGCAGGCCGACATTTTCCCAGGCGCTACTGATGTATCTGACCTTTGATGTTGTGGCTGTCTGCTCTATAGCCCAAGGCCTAATTAAAACTAACAGCTCGGGGATGGGCTGCAGCAGTAGCAAGGCTGCCACACTCCTTCCCCTTGCTCAGAGCTCTGATTCAGGCATAACTCCAGGACACAGCGAGCCTCTGCTGCACTAGCACTGAAAAGCCCAACATCAGAGCCAAAAGGGACATGTATCAGACTCAAACAGGCACAGAAGTACGCGACATTAGCCTTACGTTGCATCCCAAACCTCTGCAGAAGCACTCTGCTTGCTGCTCTGACAGATGTGCAGAGAGTAGAGTGAACCCAGATGCACTCAGAAAGGTTTAAAGCAGTGATACGTTTTCTTTCCCCCCTTTTAAACTTTGCAGTGCAAAACAGCCCTTGTCAATTTTCATGGGTTTTATACACACACACACACACACACACACACATACATACACTGTATATATATATATATATATATTTTAGTCAAAATCCTCCAAAGGATCTAAATTAAAGATGGCTATTGGTGCATTCTTTCTATGTTTTCTACTTTGGAGCAGTGTTCTCTGTAGTGATGGAGCATTATTCAATACCTTCAGTATGAGCTGCAGTGGAAGTTGTGATCCGGAACTAATCATCCAAAATCAATACCCGGCTTCACTATTGTTTATATGGCAGAAAGCCATCAAAACCTCAGAGAAATGTTTTTAGCATTTAGAGTGAAATCCTCTCTGAAGAGCACAGGCTATTACTGCAGTAACATCCCAATAACCAACTTTTATTTTAGAAGATAAATCGAATCAGGAACAAGGTTTTGATCATATAATGTACTTTCTCATAGCTGAGCCAAATCTTGTGCAACTGACTGTGATGTCATGCATTATGGAGGGTCTAATATAGAAGATATTGGTTTGACGGCAGTATTGTTTAGTCCCATTATTCATTCATTAATTCATTCATTCATTCATTTCTTTTGTAATTGCTTGATTCTGCTCAGGGTCATAATGGATACCCATATTCATTGGGCACAAGGCAATAACACATCTTGCACAAGGCACTAGCATCGCCAAGCAGCTCAAACACGGTTAATCTCCCACACCTGTGAGCAATTTTGCACAGAAAATCCACCTACCAACACGTTTGAAACACACCAGTGTCAGAGCAAATGCTTTATTTGCTTTCCCATTATGTTAATCAATCAGCCGCTTTTAGAGCATCTGAATGTGATTTTCATTTTTAATCGACACAACAAAAATGTCAAGTAATTACAGCAATATTTTAGTTTATCCCTTCAAAGAGTTTTACTTAAATATTGGCAAGTTTTGCTGTGGTCTGTTGCATTTGCCTTAGGCCATTACATATGCATGCTGTCTAAATGATTTATTATATGAATTAGCTAATTATCAGGCTCAGCAAAGTATACTGAGACTACAGAATTGTAGTTAAGTTTCATATCAAAATTAAACTGTACATTACAATCTGTCCAGACGTGTTGAAGCAGTAAAACATTGCACACTTCCTTCACATTACATTCTGTTGTACTGATCCATTGTTCATTTGTTCACGTGGAATAGGTAAAACTGAAAGAAATAAATGATATGCAACAGTCTACACTGTGTTGTTGTGGCAGATCTGCAGTGTTTTTTGCTGCCACTAGAGGGCACGTCCATGTTCTGATAGTGGTAGATGAGATGATGGATTCTCTGAAGTTGCATAAGGCATATAATAGTAATCTTCTGTACATACTGTCATTAAGATAAATCAGCCAAGCCACATCTAACAAGTGCCACAGCACTTTAATCTTTTATACATAAACTTATTGATTTTACACTTGCAACTTTCTGAATGTTTTAAACAAACAAACAAAAAACACTGGAAAAGTTAAATATCCAGTCAATATTTCATTCGTTTACATTCATCCTCTGTAACTGTTTTATTGTGTTCAGCGATGCAGTGGGTCCACAGCCAACCCAGAATCATTGGGTACAGGGACAAATCCAAAATGGCACACCAGTCCAATCCAAGGCATTACACACACACAGAATAACTCACACACTCAAACCTATGGACAATTTTTGAACGCGAAACTGGAGCAGCCGGGCGAAACCCATGCCAACACAGAGAGCACATATCACACTCCTCACAGGCAGTGACCCTAGGTGGGGTTTGAACTCTGGAGCTGTGTTACACTGACACTACCTGTTGCACTAACATGTTGCACAGCAGTATTCCACGCAGGTGAAATTTGCTCTGTCTTTTCCCTGCAGTGTGCACAGTTTGGTCCAAGATAAATGGAATATGATATGTTGTACTGATGTCTTGTGTTGCTTTGAGAATCTTACAACCACAGTCCAATGTGAAGGTCTGTGTGGGTCCTGGAGAGGTGTACCCTTACTGATTTCTTTTCAAACTGATTTCTCCAGAGACCAAGCCGCAATATGGACTCGAGGAGAATTAAAACTGCAAACGTGTTTTGTGGTTTTCTAAGCTTTTTCTCTTTTATTCCAATACTTCTGTGTCATTCAGGATGTGTTATATTTCCTGTGTCATATTTTGAAAACACAACTACATTATAACGAAATAGAAAAAAGCCATAAACTACAAATTATCCTTTAATATTATACACATTTTATTAATTACTGCAGCCATCCTTTCCTCTCTGTATGAGAGATGTATTTTCAGTTTTACAAAGCAATTTCCACAATATCAAAGTTATTCCAAAGTCATAGAAGATGGTTACATTCATATATATCCCCTCTGGAAAAGTAGATTAAGTCATTTCCTTGGGTTATCTCTTTAGCGATTTCAAATAAACACCAGAAAGAATGTGGGGTTGTTGTTTGTGTGAATATTCATTTCTGTTTGAAAGAGAACAAAACTGGGGGCAGATCTAGGAACAGATTCAGCTGGAACTCAATTTTTAAAATTGCAAGTATGGAAGAATTAATGGAAACAGAGGGCATAAAAAAGAGGAGTATTTCAATTTGGATTAATTTGATATTATACTTGGAGGCGTTTATATAATTCCCCTGCTTTTCTTCACCTGAATAACCCTGAAAATGAATAACTCACAATTTAAGAACTTCCCATTTCCACTGGCTATTAAATAAACAAAAAGGTGGTCTTATTTGTTGACTCTTACATATCTCTGTGTATCAAAGTTTTGTACAAATGGGTACAGCAGGTGTGGGAAGCCCTGGAATGGAACAGAACTACTGGATGAATTCTCAAAAGCTCCAGGAGGCCACAGAGTATGATCTTCAGCTAGAGGGCAAGGGCATGTGGGCTGTAAACTGAACTTGTGGCACTGCCTTTTGGAGACCAAGGCAAAGCCTTATGGTATAGACACAGAGCTCTTTTTTGGGGGTGACCTGACATGGTCTCGTTCATCTTTCTGCAATGCATTGTGGGAAGGTTTAGTGTTGTGCCCTGGGGCTATGAGGGGGCTGATTTATGGAGATGCACTCCTCAGGTGGCAGGTGCGGGCTGTGACAATCTGCTCCTTTGGGAAGGTGACATGCCCCAGCACGGCATCAAGGGACAGGGGACATGGCAATGTCCTCACAATGAGCCACATCTGCTTTAGCTCAGAGCTCCCACTCTGCTAGCACTCTATTTCCAACATATACTATTCTACTGACTGATAATGAAGAGGTAGACCATTTCATCACGAGGCAGGTTTTATGTAAATAGTTAAATGCTTTTAAATGTCTGACAATGTAACTGCCGTCATTGTATATACTGCACAATACCTACCGTCCTTTTAATACATGTATATTTCAAAGATCTAACATTAGCTACTTTTATCTGATTAAAAGGTCACTTAACTCTTCAATTTGGCCTTAATTAGCAGGTATGTGTTGTAAGGAATACGGACTAATATACAGTAATATTATGACTGGATCTATAACATTATAATCCTTAAAGTGTTTTCTTTCATCATTATACTCTCAGAACAATACCCACCATGCATTATGTCTTAACAATCATAAAACTACTGGGAATTCACCTGATGACAACTAAGGAAACAAAAAAAACATTGTAACATTGATGTCCAAAAAAACAAAAAGCAAAAATAAAAACAAACAAACCGTGTATCTCCATAATAGTAACTTTCCAAGAGAAGGAAAAAACCTTTTTAACTTTTAATGGAAGTCAGTGTAAAAAGATTTTATTCCAAGTAATTTTGGAGAATGTATATTGGTCCATCCATCATGAAATTGTCAAACAATGTGAACCTGCTGTGTTCAAAATGATGCAGTAAACTAAAAATGGACAGAAATGGAGATTCATGTCTTTCATTAGAGAGCAACGATATACAGCTTTCCAACAATACGCTTAGCCATTTGACTTCCTTATTTTCTAGCACAAGCCATCAGAACTCTGCCCTCATACATCCACCACAAAGTACATGTATGGTTTACAAATAACACCTCCCACCTTCAGCATACCTCACTGGAAGGGAATTTTCTCTGTCTTTTACCTGGAGAAACTCACACTCAGGCAGAAAATGATTCCACTGCAGATGTGAACAGGATTAATAACAAATGAAACCATGAGGGTTTTTTTATTCTCTAATGTTTTTACATTAAAGGAACACTATGCAAGATTTGATATTTTGGCTCCTGTTCTCTGTCTACATTTGCAGAGTTTAATTCACTTTTACAGCAGTGCCCTGAAAATAGACTGGGTGGTGGTGGTGGTTTCCTACCCTCCTCCAGAATTTACACAGTGTAGTTTCTGTAGTGCTGAGCCCATTGTAGCAACAAAAGAGAATTTAATCCCTCTGTAACAAGTCAATGAAACATCACTATGATTTTGAAGTTGCACATTTACTGTAAAAATACTACATAGTGTTCCTTTAAATAAACCCACGGCTGCATTTTTGTGGTCCCAGAGGGCACCTGACTGAATTCCTCTAAAACAAAATAAGAAGGGTGATGTTTTTATTGCCACAACATGATGTCCTTTACACCTAATCTCCTCAATTAGTCATGTTGTGTACTTTGCGTTAGTCTTTGTGTTCGTTAGTCACACTCAGTTGTTGTTCCTCACAGCATGGAGGCTGGAGCATGCTCTCCTTCATACAAACCCACTGTGAGTGCATTCGTCTGCTGTCTCTGACCTTTGACAGGCCGAGCAGTTCATTGGTATTCTGAAGAGTGTGCTGAGGTGAGACTAAACCTGTCTGCTCAGTCAGTCTGATGCGGGCCGCTCAGGGTTTGGTATTCTTAGCATAGGAGCCCTCCTAAACCACTTACCCACATTAGCAATGCAAATCGCTCTGGATGGATTTATCTAATGGCATTGGGAATCACAGATAAATAGCACACCGACAATGACTTTACCTGCTGCTCTCCACACTGCAGGTAAACATCATTACTTTTTTTTTTTTTTGGAGGGTGGGGGGTGGTAGTGGGGGGATTTTAATCAACAGACTGATATCTGATAGCCCTATATGCCTATACTTGAAGAACATAATCAACATTATAACCACGGCCTTCTACATACTGTTTTAAGAAAACATATGGGGAAAGATAAAGGCCACTAGAAAATCTCATCTCCAGATACTTTATTAGGAACTACACTTTGTAAAAGTTTAATAATGATACATTTTGTATATTAGGAATATAATAATTCTGTACATCATTTACAGAATAAGGACACAGTCATAGTTCTATGTAGGTGAATACAATGCTGGGAGTTTTGCCCAAGGACTCTGGCTGGTAGCATGGGAACTGCTCCCTAGTCGATTGTGTGAAGGGCAAACCACAATAAACTATTGTTAGAAATGAAATTTGAATCCAAAACCTCCATTTCAATAGCAGAAATATCTGTATTAGATAAGGTCCCCAATGTTGAGTCTGATGCCTTGAACTTTTTGGCCATTGTGCAGTTTTGACCTATCTAAATATCAGTGTTCATTTGTCATGTTAATGTGTTAAATCAGGTGACTAGATGGTGTCTGTTTAACCTGCAACACAGCAACTGTATGTGTATGGGGTAAAGGGGGCTACTGAAAGTTCAGTCTTAAATGCTGGTTGCATTATCCTGCATCTTACAAACAATTCAAATCTTTGACTTAGCCATCTCTCGAATTTCAGTGATGTGAAACAGCTAAAATAAGTCTATACTACTCTATACTATGAACAACATTCTCATTTTGCTTTGTGCTTTTCAACGTTTGGCATTCTCTCCATTGAGAGAGAGAGAGAGAGAGAGAGAGAGAGAGAGAGAGAGAGAGAGAGAGAGAGAGAGAGAGAGACTAGCATAACGGTATTTTCACTCATTTATACTGGGCTTTATAGGGAAAGGAATAAACCTTCTTAAATTTCAGTGGAGGTGAATCTAAAAAGATTTTCTTCCAAGTCATTTTGGAGCATTTCTATTGATTAATTCATCATGAAATTTTCATGCGATGTAAAGGACAGTCACTGTATTCAAATGATGGAGGAAACTGAAAATGGAGATACATGTCAAAATCGACAAAAATTAAGATACATGTTCTTAATTGGGTGGTACGGTGGTGCAGCAGGTAGCATCACTCTCACACAGCTCTAAGGTTAGGGTTCGAGCCCCATTCCGGGTGACTGTCTGTGAGGAGTTGGGTGTGTCCACGTGGGTTTCCTCCAGGTGCTCTGGTTTCTTTCCATGGTCCAAAAACACAGGTTGGTACAGGTTGGACTGTCTACTAAAAAGTGTCTCTATTTTTGAGTAAATGTGTGAGAGCGTGTTGCCCTGTGAAGGGCGCCCCCTCCAGGGTGTGTTCCTGTCTCGTGCCCAGTGATTCCATGTAGGCTCCGGACCCACCGCGACCCTGAACAAGATAAGTGGTAATAAACAATAGATGAATAAATGAATTAATGTTTTTAATTGGACAGTGTTGACAGATAAAAATGCAACACAAAATGTGTACTGTGCAAGGAGTTTAGCACAACTATTGTGATTTTGGTATTAGTCAAGGTCAAGTTTCAGACATCTCATTTGATTTTCATGTCAGTCTTCCTGGTTTCGTGTCATATTATTTGCCTGAAATTGATTTTTAGTCCCTTATTATTTTCTGGTTTTAATATTCTCTATAAGATCTTTCTTGTAGAAAAAAAATCAGGTAGACAGGTGTTTCAGACGTGGAATAAAGCATAGGGGCCTTTGAGTCGACTGAGGCCATTACACCAAGCGAAAGCATTTACATATTCAGAGCTATCAGTCTGTAACAGCCAGCCTCCTCCATCATTTTCATCCAATCTGCACTAAGTGATCTAGCTCTATCGCTCAGGGCACCTGCTGCTGGTCCTAATGCCCCGTTCATACCACCAAGCTGACTTCGACTCGTTCGTTACGGTGACTCCACGCAGCGCTTGAGGGCTCATTCTTTCCTTGCATGTTTTATGATCCCTCATTTGCATGAATGCATCATACCCCCATGAAAACAAACATAACAAAATAAATAGATAAATAAAGATGAAACGTGGGGAAATAAACAGCTCAACTTCACATTATGGAAATTCAGGAAGTCAGGATAAACCAAAAGAAAAAAAAGTGAGAATAAGAGACGTAAATGATGAAAATCTCCCTTTAATCAGCTTATATTGTATCATATTCGTGTGAGATTTGATAAGACAGACATGCTCTTTTTTTCTTTTTTTTTCAGAAGAATTATTGTTGCGCTGTATAATCTTCACATGCTTCATAACAATATGGAGAGTTTCAGATCACTGCGTCTGGAGTTTACGAGATGTGGTTCAGATTGCTTTATATTCTCTCGGGGGGTAGAAAGAAGATAGAATAATAAAAAAAGTGATCTTTTTTGTGCATGATTCTAGCAAAAAAAAAAAATGCATTATGGCTTCTTTGAAATAAGGGGGTTGCCTGGATATCTTTGATGTTGCAGCCTACCATTTGAAAGCTAAAAATACCTGTCCTTAAAATAATTAAGCACCTCACAGTAATCCTCTTGTTCTTATATATTTTCACATATCTCTGAGAGGTCCTGCATGTATAAATTTGTTTACAAATACGTAAACAGGTTTGCAAACACATACACACACAGTCACCCACACAGCTATTTTAGTTTAGTTACTTCAGTTGTATCTTCTGTCCTTCTCTTTCTCTCTCTTATCCATGCTAAGTCACTTTGGATTGCGCTAAACATTTGTGTTTAGTGTAATACACAGTAAACGTATCTGGACGTGTGTCTTTTTATGTGTGGGTGTCCACTCATGCGAGTGTATATCAGCTTCCCCTAATGTACATGGTCTTTAGGCTCCCATTCAGACCCAGCTTCGGCTGGAGCTGATGAGCCCAAAGGCAGACTACTGCCAGGGGTATCCACAAACCAGTGGAGAGTGCACTGAACTCCCACAAGACCAGTGGGGGTGAGGAGGAGGAGGAGGAGGGTGGGGATAGGAAAGCTAGCAATGCGTCAGAAATAGCACTGAGCTGGTGGGAGGCTTTGAAAGCTCCAGGGCCAACTGCAGTCTTCAGCTCTGACTGATAGGACTGGTCTACTGCATTATAGGTCAAGGTGCAAGGAGCAAGATCATGCACTTATTGCTTTCCAACTCCTCCGTTCCCCTGCTTCTACTGTTCTCTCTTCTCCCACTGGGAGGTGGCTGCTGGGAAGCAGGGACAGGGGTTATCTGACCAAGCTTTATCAGTCCAGTCTTTCAGACCTTGGCTAGAAAAACCTTCAGTACAATCAGTTTAATCTGAAGTGGGTATTTTACCTGGTTGTTTTAGTAGACAACAGGATTATGCACAGACAAAAGTGATAAAGTGATGCAGTTTCATGTTAAAAGGCTTATCTCAGAAAAACTGGAATTCATTCATTCTCTGTAACTATTTCAGCCGGATCACACTCACAGCTGTGGAAAACTTTGCATTGCTAATTGACCTACCAAGAATGTGTTTTTGGGCTGGGACAGGCTATGAAATGTGTCTTCTGCATTTAGCCCATCCATGGCAGTGAGCACACACAGTACAGCACTAGAGCCAGTGTACACAGGAACAATAGGCAGCCATCCCTGAACCCAAAGGAGCAGCTGGGGTTTGGGGGCCTTGCAGCTGTGTATTGAGGGAGGAGGACTGTGCTGTTTTGTTCACTCCCTGGCCCCCAATTGTGGGGATCAAACCAGTGACCTTCGAGTCCCAAGATCGCTTTCTCTAACCATTAGGCCACAGCTAATGAGCTCATTAACACAGCTAAAGATATTTAGCATTGAAAGAGCCGAAATACCGGAGAGCCTATCAGGATAGAGGTTATTTACAATACCAGTTATAAAGGTGTAGAAGCGAAGGGGTTTCCTTAAGTCTGTGTTTAGCTCAATAAGCCACGTAAATGTCATCAGCTCTGAGATAAAATAAACGGTGTAAAATGGAGGATACATGCCCTTTAATTAAATGTATCAAATCAGTTTTGTCTTTTGGTTTACTGAGTGAATATAACACAGTGGACGTAATATGTTTTATTCATATAGGAATGATATATACACTTTTGAATATGTACATCCTTTCATTAAATTGTGGGTGTTCATTAAATATATTTCCTTGGTAACCTAGTTACTGTAGAAAGGTGAATCATGAACAAATGGAGCAGTTATTGGATGTGGATAATGTGTACACTTCATTACAAATGAACAGATATGAGACGGGATAAATGGAGCATAATACACTTTGTTTGCTGTTCAGTGTTTCAGTGTTTATTATGGTTTGTCCCTTCATAGTTACTAGGTTACTAAGAGCCCATAGAGTAAATAATTTACTTACCAGGCTTTCTGGAAAGAAGCAAGAAGAAGATTGGCAGAGTGCCGTATCAAACATTCACTGGTAAATGAAAATGATGAGAATAAGAGAGTCACACTCTCCGCCCGATCAACACTACCACCAGCACACACCTCTAAACCGATATGCTGTGGATATGATATATGATATGGTACGGATGCTGATGAACATCCAAGGGGATGTAAAATAGATGCTTTAAATGCAGACAGGGGTACAATCATAATCAGTTCACTGTGGCTGCGCCCAAGCCAAAACAACACTCGGCTTTGTTTACTTCCTCCTGCCTTTCAAATTAGCGTGTTCTTTGTTTTCAACTTCCCAGACTCATCCAGCTATAAACCCTGAACAGCCCTCAGCTCTACCACCGCTATATTTTTATGCAATTTATTTACTTTTAATTAAGTGCTCTGAATCAATTAATCCATAAAAAGCCATTAAAACAAAACCTTTCTGCTCTCCAACAAGGGCATATTTATACACATCAACAAACATTTCATTTTACGAACTCTGACAGGGGCTTGACCAAATGAATCATTCAAGGCATACATTAGTAATTACACCCTGTTTTTAAAAGACAGCGCTCACTGCAAATAGGAGACATGACACCATTGCACTCAGTGTGAAGAAGCAGACAAATTCAGTCATAATAATACATCTTACCATAAAGTGTACCCTCAAGTTTTCAAGGTTCAAAACAACCTGGCTGTTTACAGTATGCAAAAATTAATCAGGGCAATCATTCACAGTGGAATCTGCTGAGAGGGTGTTGCATAACTGTTCTCTGTGCTCAAAAAAAAAAAAAAAAAACGGGAAAAAACTAGGATTCATTTGCGTTTGGCTCACAGCAGTGGCATTCAGCACAGTGAGTAAGCAATTTGTCAGAGGTATACAGTAGGCAGAATTATTGGAGGTGAAAATGACTCTGATCATGTTAGTTTCAGGCACAGCCAAACCTTCTAATCCTTATTTAATGCATTTCTGGACTAATAGACTGTGTCCAATGCAGTGTGTGGTGAGCCTTGTTTATATGTGTGTGTGCGCGCACATGCATGCGTGTATGTGTGCGTCAAGATATCATCATTGGAGAACTGCACACGTATATTCATTCATCTGTTAATTAATTACCACCAGAAATGTGCCAGTACCCACACAGTACGGTCATGGAATTGTATCTGAACGTTCCCCAAAAGCTCTTTTTCAGGTTGATTGCTTTAAACCTGAGGAGAACCAAGGCACTTTTTATTTTGTTTAACATTTTTGCATCATATATGCAACCATTCATCTTAAACCTAATATGCCAACCAAGAGACCTATTCAGTAAACTCCATTTCTCACAACTGTTATAAAATCACTCTTACAACTGCAGCAGTAAATGTGAACAGTGTCGTGTCGCCAATTTAGTGAGTATTCAGAACCCTCTAGTGACTTTTTTTTTTCAAAAAGTGACTAGTGACAACTTTTTCTAGTGTTACTGGAGACCCTCCGCCTATCATTTACTGTCATTAATGTGCAGTGGATGCTGCTGTGAGCCCCTCCCCATCCCAAAATACTCACAGGCGGTCATTCCCCTAGTAGTGGCAATCAGAGCAGAGTCCAAACTGAAAATGAACTGCGCATGCCCGAAGCCTCTGGTGATCCCACCCTGGCGTACAGAGCGGAATGTAAATGTATCTTCAGTGTGACGCTGTATCACTGCATTTGACTCACACACTCAATCAGATGACCTACTCTTTCTGTGAGCCAGCACAATGCGTGTACATTAGGTTTGAAACTGGACCAAATTTAAGAAACAAACAAAAAAAAGGTAACTCTGCCAGAGTGTCTCTTTTCATGTCACTTTGCGGGAATAAATGATGAGGGTTGGACATAGAGGAAGCAAGTCTTTTGATTAAATTTGATATTTTAACAATGCAGGACAATATTGATTTATGTAATTTGGATCAAGACAAAGCATTCAAGTCATGAAGTTATTTTGAGAAGTGACATTTCAATGACAAAAAAAAACACAACAACAAAGAATCAACAAATGATAGTTCATTTGTAGTTCTAAACATATTTAGTGTGTTTTTTGCTCACTTTTTCTCTCCCACAACATTATTCCTCTTCGTCAATGTCAATTACAAATTGACGATTATGCAAATTAGGCTATGACATCATTTGGCAACATCAAGTGACTTATAAGCCAATAATTACATTCCTTATTGAGGACTTGGCAACACTGAATGTGAAATTTCATTTACTTATCAGGATTGCTGTAGCTCTGAATCCCACACAGGGGAGCACACCCTGGACAGGGAAACAGTCTGTCAAAGGGCATCACATGTCTTTTTAGAGTGTGGCAGGATATGGGACCACCTGGAGGATACCAACACTGACACAGGGAGAACACACCAAATTCCTCATAGACTGTGACCGGAAGTAAGGATTGAATACAGTAAAATAAAATACAATAAAAGAATAGTTTCACAAGGGAAGTCGTAGGAGTCTGTCATCTTCCGAACAGTCAAATTAATTTAAAATAACCAGAAAATTGTGAGGATAGCTTACCTAACATTTGCTTTTCCAATTATAATAACATCTGTCAGTACACCACAGTGGGCAAAAGCTAATCAGCTAGGCTAAAAAGTCCTTACTTTTACAGCACTAGGCACAGATTTCTAGGTTGAATACTTGAAGACTGCAATTTTCCCCTCACTTTTTTGTTGTCTTTACTGTAGTCACGTTTTACCCAATTTTCTCCCCAGTTAAACATTACTAGTCCCAATTGCACCTACTTGTGTGAAATAACACACAAGGTCAAAATTTAAGTATATTTTCTTTCCCAGAAGTGTAGGACTCCACGGAAAAGGAAAATACATGCTTTTTTTTTATCTCTTTTCATCTTTTCACTGCCATTAACACATCACTGGACATATGCTGGGATCTTAATCCTATTTGGGTGGAGTTTCCATATTCTCCTTGTGCCTGAGTTAGGATTCCTTTGGGGTCTGATGTGTAGTCTCTCAGACCATAAACATAGAGGTTAGTTGAATTTGCACTAATACACTAAACTGTTGTCTGTATGTGTGTATGACCAAGTATGGATTGACGCTCAATCCTAGGTGAACCCCCAGATCCTGTTCTCCAGGTGAATAATTGGGTGTGTTTGGCTGCCGCTTCCCAACAGAGTGTGTGTGTGTGTGTGTGTGTGTGTGTGTGTGTGTGTGTGTGTGTGTGTGTGTGTTGAATGGAATGGTTTTCTGTGCAGTGCAGTTATGTGCCTAGAAAGGCACTATATACATAACAAAAAAGAATTTTAAAAAATACATAAATACTACATGTATTGTCTAGCACTGTCTTATGGAAAAGGAGGACATCCAAACCATACAAAGCAAGCTCTTTTGGATTCCTGGTCTCAGATGGCTGGCAGTGCTGGAGATCTTGAACTTGGTATCTCTGTCTATTAAACAGAAAATCTGATGTATAAGCAGCTGTGCTAAATAACTCACAGCTCACGTAAGTTCTCACAAATCAGCGGAACCAGTCAACCAGACTAATGCTGTGTTTACATGTTACTTTGAAAAACTGATTTCCATGTGCATTCAGCTGTGTCAGCACTTCCAACACCGCCGCTGCAAGTTGGAGATGATCAAAGGTGAGTTTTTATTTATTTATTTATTTATTTTCATTAGTGTTATTTGTTGCAAATGACAGGAGGCAGAAGAAGCAGAACTCTGCACATTTAAGTTAATTCTGCAATACAAGAGAGCAGAACTAATTGCGTCTTGAAACATTTCCACAGGCATGTTTTGCACAGTGAGAAATTTGGCAGGGGGTCGGGCTTCAAATCACTGGGCCTTAGGCCTCCCAAGGTCTCCTTATAGCTACACCACTAGTAAAACTTTGTACCTTACTGCAAATGACCCTGCACTTCCAAAGGCCCTGTTATTTCATACACAAAGGTTGTGATTGCTTTACGTGCAACAGCAACTCTGATTGAATCTTTAGCGCAGAATGCTGTGAAATTTTCATATGCTTGGTTTTCTCTTTTCATTTCTTGTTCATATTTTGTTCTTTACACTGTGCCTAAAATTTTTTACTATGTTGTATTCTCACAGCAGAGATGTCTGAGCTTCATCTGTTAAGGTCTTATCAGAATAACATCCATAACGGAACCACTGTGGTTTTATCTTTTCAGAGTTTAATGTTTAACTGAAGGAAGATCACAGATATCCATCTGAGATATATAGCAGTATTGTTGGAGGAAAGAGAGACAATAGCAGAAATCTTTCCAAAGGAGCAATTGTTACTTTAAAAAGTGGATAATAAAAGTTCCAAAAGTGCATGATCAAAGTGTTTCTCTGGGCAGGAGAGATGATATAACTGATATAGGCTCTGTGGAAGAAAAAAGAAAATTATACTGAAACCCTAACAAACTAAATTTTGAGTTCAGTGCAGAAACAGAGTTGATCCACATTGTGTTCAGTGGAGATAACACTCTTTACTCTCCATTCTGCTATTGTCCTGCTATAAAGATGAGTTTTCTATGATTGTGCCCATTTTGGTCCATTCTGGTTGCCTGCTGAGGGAATCATTTTAACACAAAGGACCTTGATTGAAAACCTCACTTAAACAAACATAGACACCATGTAATGAAAGAACCCAGTCCCAAAAAACACCCTTTTCCTGGTTGCGTACATTCAGACTGCAGGTTGTGCACTTGCTGTTGTTTGTCTCAATTACTCAGCAATCAAAACGAGTTCATGGGGCCCTGTTTTATGATGAAAATGTTTGTCAATTAACTTTTACTATGTTAAACTTTCCACACCACCAAGCTCAATGTTATTGAATTTTTTGCAGGATTTGATGGTTGATGGTACATGAACTGAGTCGCATAGACTCATACTCTGACCAACAACACGTGCAAATATATTCAGACACCCATTTTAGTTCAGATAAAGATGTGCACTTATTACATGTACAGCTTTTATTACTTCAATCAAAACACAATATCAACAGAATGTAACACGGAATGTAATGTAACAGCCACACATTATACCTAGTTCACCACTGCTAAAGCTAAGTGTCGATTAGAAGTGTATGAAACCCCATTAGTTGGCTGTGGAGCAATGGACCTGAACTAATCATTCAATATCAGTATTTAATTGTTCCTCTTGCAGTTGAATTTAATCAAATTCTCACAACAATTGTAAAATTGTAATTTGGCTTAGGGTGGCACGGTGACGCAGCAGGTAGTGTCGCAGTCACACAGCTCCAGGGACCTGGAGGTTGTGGGTTCGATTCCCGCTCCGGGTGACTGTCTGTGAGGAGTTGGTGTGTTCTCCCCGTGTCCGCATGGGTTTCCTCCTACAGACCAAAAAACACATGTTGGTAGGTGGATTGGCGACTCAAAAGTGTATGTGTGAGTGAATGTGTGTGTGTTGCCCTGTGAAGGACTGGCGCCCCCTCCAGAGTGTATTCCCACCTTGCGCCCAATGATTCCAGGTAGGCTGTGGACCCACCGCGACCCTGAATTGGGTAAGCGGTTACAGATAATGAATGAATGAATGAATAATTTGGCTTTACACTAAAACCAGGACTAACCTGGCTACAAACACAGTCTCTCTATCAAACCTGTGTTTGTGAAGCTGCTGTAAATACAGGCCCACTTCTGTATATAGGCCACAGGTTCATTTCTGGTGAAGAAATGTGCCCTTCTCAGAGAGGGCAAGGTTACTTCCAATCAGCCTTGTTTCATTATAAAGAAGTGACAATGATCATT
The DNA here is from genome assembly GCF_029633855.1 of Hoplias malabaricus. NCBI lineage: Eukaryota > Metazoa > Chordata > Actinopteri > Characiformes > Erythrinidae > Hoplias > Hoplias malabaricus. The sequence continues at coordinate 34,955,166 of NC_089805.1, read as the reverse complement.
CCCATATGGTCAATGCCAGTGTTATACTTAGAGGAAACTGTCTGGCTCGTCCCTGACATTTGCCTGTGGTGATGGAGCGTTGGGCTTGGAGAGCTGTGTTAAGTGTTTCATCAAAAACTCCCAGCGAGGGACTCAGCACTGACCACCCCAGTGCAGCTCTCCTCTGTGCCTTCCAATTTTAGATCCTTTATTAAACCTCCCTGCTCCAGTGTCAGGCCCACTGCTGCTTTGGGGTCACACACTGAGAGCAGTATTCCCCAAACAGCAAGTCTCCAGCTTCTAACATTTCATTATCAATCTGAGCCTGAGCACTGTACCTGACTGGGCCCGAAGCCCTTGAAAATATCAAGTTAATCCAGAGTTGGGAGCGCTCAGCACGGAGGATCTCCACATCAACAACATACACACACACACCCCCCTTCATGTTCACAAAGAGGGGGTCACAGAAGCGTCAGTAAACTATATATATATATAATTTTTTTGTATATATTGTTTTTGTATAGATTTTTTGTATAATTGTTTTGCAACAATTATAAACTGTTAAAATCTCAATTATTTTAATGTTGAAGGAGTTGACGATCATTCAATGGTTTCCTTCCTTGGACCACTTTTGGTAAGCACTGACCACTGCATATTTAGAACACTGCACACTCACCCACCTACACACAGTGACCTATGGACAGTTTCTCACATAGTGTTAATGGACTGTGGGAGGAACCGGAGTACCCAGAGAAAACCCAAACAGAGACAGGGAGAACATTCCTGAAGTGCCACCATGATTGCTCCTAAAAATAAAAACCACACATATTTAAGACTTCGCATCAATCTTCTAGTGTACCAGTCCGTGTATGTATGTAAGAAATATGTCCTTTGTGGTGCAGTTTATATATGTATACACACACAGACAAGCCTAAATTAATCATATTTGATTGATCATATACTTCCGCATGCATTGTTATACGCTAGGGCAAGCATGATTTTGTGGATTTCTGGAATTTTCCTTAGAATCAATAAAGCTTAATCTCTTCTCATTTCCTGCTCCCTAAACTGGAGAAAAAGTCAGGTGGCAATCAGCCAGTGGCTGAACAGAGAAAATGGAAGAACAATGATAACATTGATCCATCAAGTGAGGTACGATTTAATTTAATTCAGGTTTAATTATAGAGCAATGTTTACAGCCGTAGTCACAATGAAGCTTTACAGAATTCTGGATGCTAACCCCAAACGAGCACCACTGAGGCAACAGTGTGTCATATTCTACTCACATCCTGTGTTTCTTTTCTGCATTATCTCAGTCCTGGGCTTTCTTCAGTTCATGCCATGTGTTCATTGTTGGTTTTTATCTGCTATGTGCTCTGTTTGTTTAATCAGGTGATCTAGTCTTCTCATATGACCTCTTGCCACGCCCCCATGTTATGTGATTTACTTGGAGGTGTTTCCTGTTTGGACGGCACAGTGGCGCAGGTTGTGGGTTCAATTCCCGCTCCAGGTGACTGTCTGTGAGGAGTTTTTGTGGTTTTCCCGTGTCCGCGTGGGTTTCCTCTGGGTGCTCTGGTTTCCTCCCACAGTCCAAAAACACACGTTGGTAGGTGGATTGGTGACACAAAATGTCTGTGAATGTGTGTGTGTGTCTGTGAAGGACTGGCGCCCCCTCCAGGGTGTATTCCCGCCTTGCGCCCAATGACTCCAAGTAGGCTCTGGACCCACCGCAACCCTGAACTGGATAAGTGGTTACAGATAATGAATGAATGTTTCCTGTTTGCCAGCAGTTTATACGCATTGCTCACTGTCTGTGTAGTTGGTCATTTGTGGTTCATGTCTGTTGCTGTACAGCCGGTGCTAGTGATGGCCAAATGAAGACTCATGAAGCCTTGAAGCTTTCCATACAATGGGTTAAAAAAAATTAATTAATTTCTCAAGGCTTCATGTGCACACAAACCCTACAGTTGGTAAAAAGCTTTGTCATTTCAACCATGCGTGATGGACTCTTGTGTGTCTTGGATGGGATGTCAGCATGTCAGCATGGGAATTATCACGGCCAAGAACAGAAATAAAAACACCTTAATTTGATTTGTGTGTGTAATGGTAACAGAGGTCTATTAACATCAAAAAACTTGTCTGCTGGGTTGAATGCTGGGTTGATGGAGGGAGGGTGAGCAATCTCCCCTATGTCACAGGTAAACTGACGAAACTTCAACACAAACATTAACACGCAAACACGTTGCTTTTTCTGTTTCTGGCTGTTTATTTGATCTCAGTCCTGTTATACAGGGTCCATTCCTTCTCATGATTTACCTGATACATTTCTGTTGTTCTCTTGTTTAATAAACTTGCATCTTCACATAGACATCTGCCTCCTAAGATCCCTACACAACTTGTTACACAGTGGCATGAAAAAATCCCTAACTTAGAGAGCTAAAGGGCAACACCAGAGCACACCAATGAACAATAAGACATCTGGAGTTACAGTGAGTGTACAGTAGGCCATAACACCATGTTATTAGTGTGATAGGAGTTGTATTAAGCAATGAGTATGAGGCAGGTGAACAATGAAGCGTTCTACAATAGAAATAGGAAGAACAGCCATTAAGTACATGAGGCAAAATAAGGTGCAACATGTTTGTGTGTTAGTATATACTTCCCTGTGCTCGAGGGAGACCAGACCGAAATCTTCATAAAGCATTATGAACCATTGTTTGTTTAATCCATTGTTTACTTCCTCACATTGACAACTCAGGAGCTCCAGAGCCTCAGCTTGGTTGAGAGCCTGTTGGTTCTTGAAATATCTCCACTGAACTATTCAGTTTCATCTGATAATGATAAAAACAATATTCTAGTGCTCTTAAAGTGTGTTTTTCAGTCACCAGATAAAATCTGGGATTATTATGACCTCCGTACACCTCTATATATGGAGCTGTATGCTCGCTCAGTGTGTATCTTCTAGTGACTTCAGTTAGGAGTGAAATCACTGATTAAATGGACAGGAAATCAGTGAGAAGTTTAGGTAAGCATCATGTTTAGTAGACTTTTAATAATAGACAGTAGACTTGTAGTAATGCAGATTTCTCCATGGCTTTAAGAATCTTGCTCCGTTTGCCACACTGCAGTGTGTTTTCAGGAAGCCCATAGAATTGTAAAGGAATCTAATGTCATGCACCCAAAACACTAGACATTTGGTCCATCACATGGCCTTTCAAACTCCACACTGTGGACAATGTTCCAGTGTCTTAGAATAACAACAAAGAGAGGGCTTGCACGACTGCTGCATACTCCTACAGAACATCTGATTCCTTTAGAATATCTGAGCCCAGATAAAATGACAGGGCTTTTGGATCTGCAAAATATGCATATGTTCACTTGGCACCTGACACTTTTCCCTTTTTGGATGTGGTCGTCCATGAAGTGTGCTAAAGAGAATGTCTATAACTGTGGGGAAACTTAAGTTGGAACAGTAGGTTTGAGGGCAAAAAAAAAAAAATATATATATGGCTTAAGTTACCTTGCCTGCAAGTTATTATTCACTTGTTAAATTACCACAGACACTCATTTGTAACCTGAGTTGTTTAGTTTTGTAGCACATTCTCTAATGCAGTTAGCTGTCTCCTGAGTTTGGAGACATTTCCACCATAAGTGATCAGAAACAGCAAAAATAAGTCAATATTACCCACCTGTGGAACAGTAATAGAGCAATATCCTCATCTCTGTTCATGCTTTTCAACGTTTGAAGGTCTGTTCGTTGTCTAAAAGCCTACAACACTTCTGTGAGCAGAAAAGAGAAAGCCTAGCATGCACAAGAACAAGACCCTTTGTTCCTTATCCATTTACATACACTGGGGCTTCATAAACACATTAGACCAGTTGCGAGCACACAAACAGACTGGAGAGCTAAAAAGGGGTGATGAAACATCCTCAGACTTTATTTAAATGAGTTTTATGTCTTTATATATATGATGACATGAATCCCACTGTGACCCTGAACACAATCAAGCATTACAGAACATGAATATTTGCTTCAGATCATTCAAAATACTTGTTTGTCTGTGTATACAGAAAAGAGTGTAAGGTCTTCATATCTTCAGTGAAAGGTTATGCTTGGTTATTTTTCATCGTTGCCTCAGTAAGTGTTGTGCCTCAAACTGCTGAAATCGACCAGTTCCATTTGTGCTCCTGCAAAACCTTGAAGATGTGAGACTTCTCTGCAAGCTTCTCTGTGCCAGGTACCACCACATTGCACTTCACAGAAGCTACTATTCTAGCTAAACTGTGACCATACTTTTCAGGAAGTGGTGGATTTGGGTTCTTGTAACTGTTGATATCTTCACATTTGCTCTCACAGCTTTAATATCATGGGTAAATTTGATGGCCTGACCAAATTGTTTTATATAATAAAGAACAAAAGTATAAAATGTATCGTAGGTATTGACAATATGCACAAAATGTATATCACAGTATACTGTATTTATTCATTTTAGTCAATACAATATATATTTCAGATATTGATATGAACAATACAAAACCCACTAGAAAACTGCCAAATCAACAAGAAACATGACATCACCATCAAATATAAACATCTTGGCTTTGTCAATATTAATATTTTTAACCTAACTTTATAATGTGAGTGATTTGAATTGATGGCAACACCCTGTAATGAACCTCAGTCAGTTAATATATAACAAACCTAGACCAGGAGAAGAAATAAATAAAGAGGAAATAAACAAAAAGAAAAACAGCAAAGACCTGAATAGCAGGCATGACCAAAACAAAAACAAACATGAAATCTGGAGCCAGAGGTAAATGAGAGGGTTTTAAAGGATTAGTTCAAGATTGTAATCAAAAAACACTTCATATAAAATTCAGAAGACGTTTCCTCACCATTTGCTAGCTCTCCAGTCTGCTTGTGTGCACAAAACAGGTCTAATGTGTTTAGGAATCCCCAGTGTATGTAAATGAATGAAAAAACAAACTGGCTCATGGCAAAGGCATCTGGAGTTGTTTTAGACAAAGGAAAGAACTCAAAACATTGAAATGCGTGAACCGAAATGAGGATAGCTCTATTCCTGCTCCATATGTGGGTAATATTGACTTATATTTGCTATTTCAGAACACTTAAGATGGAAATGTATCCAAACTCAGGAGACGGCTAACTGCATTACTGAACGTGCTGCAAAACTAAAAGAAAACTCGAGTTACAAATGAGTTTCTGTGGTAATTCAAACAGTGATTAAAAACTTACAGACAAGTTAAATGTCAGCCACCTACAAACAACAGTCATTATTTTCCCTCAAACATACTGTTCCTTCTTAAAGTAAGTAGGGCTTAAAGCTGCATTTCCCCACAACTGTAGACATTCCCTTTAAGAGCCAAACACTGGCTCAGTAAGAAAAGAAAAAGGCCCCTAGACACCAAGAAAGATCCACACTTATCCTCATCACCAGAGGTGATCAGAGAGGATATGAGAGAAAAGAATCAGCAGAAAGACTGTTAGTCTTAGTTTTGGTGCCAACATTATGGACCTTTTAGTCCTAGACATGTTCTTGAAACTATAGATTTTTTTTAGTACTAGACATAGTCTCTTAGTCTTAGAGGAAGGACATACATGTTATGACAGATTAAGAAGGTGACTAAGGGTAAAATGTAGGGGGGGGGGTGGAAAACAGAAACTGAGACATTAGAATGGTTTACAAAAGAAAATAAATATTGAGCAGAAAACAGAAATGAGAGAGATATACAAGTGAAAAAGGAGGACAGAAGAAAGAGAAGTGAGAATAGAAGGACGAGAGAAGAAGACAGAGAGAGAAAGAAAGAGAAAGGGGGGGCAGTGTGGGGTGTTTGCCAGGATGCTGTGGAAAGTGTAATCTCTTTAATCATGTGTCTGGGAAAAGGCTGGTCTGGGCCATGAGAGAGAGGAGCGCTGGGAGAGATCAGACCCAAGGGGGATTAATACCTCACCCCAAAAAGAAAAGCCTGAGCACCATCAAAGATACGGATCAGTGTGAGAGTGTGGGGGAACTATAGCAGGGGCCACAGTGTGGTGTGCCACTGCAGGTACTGGGGCCATTCAGACAGCCTGTAGTCTCTTAATGGCTTTGTTATATTGGTAAAGCAGTAGAGCTATTGTTCGGCACAGTTAGAGACTGCTTCACGCCTACAGTAACCCTTCTACCTCTGCCAGGCCTCAGCGGCTTCAGCTCTCTACAGCTCCCACTCAGCTTCATAGCCCCCAGCAAACGTTTTAGTTTCATCATGTGTCATTCCATCCCTGTGTTCATGAGGTCAACTCTTTATGAAGAAAAGATCCAAATAGTGATTTTTAACAGTGTTATTTATATATTTCACTGAGTAAGTGCACACAAGCCTCCACAGTTAAATATGCTACATCTGTCAGTATTTAGAATATCTATCAAGTGCCTTCAGCTAACTGCTGTTATTTTCATCACACCATTTCATCTCCATATGGGAAAAGTACCAGTGCAGATGTTTTAACAGTGTTTTTGATTTATACATTAAACAGAAAGCTACACAAAAGCCTCAAAGAAATCTATGGTGATATATGTCCCATATCTGTACACTGCAGTCTTAGAAATTCTCAGCTGATTCAGTGATGCTGAGATCTGTGCTCTGGGGTGGATTGGCCTGGGATGGACACATTTGGGATTGCGGGACCACAGGCCAGCTTTTAGTTTTACAGAGTGAAAATCAGTTAAAATTTACAAGCGAAAATAAGATAGCTGATCACCAGAGACGAGAGCCTAGACATCATGTGCTGGCAGAGAAGAAACACTAACTGAAGGGGTGGCGTTTGTGTTTTGTTGGTTTTTCTTGCTTGAAATAATATTGTAATTAGTCCCAATCACCTAACATCATATCTTTTATATACACAGACACACAACACACAAGTTCTAGGAAATCAAATGGTCCAAAGTCCCTAACATTTACTGCCTTGTTGCAATTAGAAACAACTCAGTAGTATATACTGTTTCTTATGAAGTTGTTACACCAGGAAAGTGCACTCAAAAACACTGAATTGTACGATGTAATACACTGTAAATATGGGGAGTTTACATAATGACATCATGCAGTTACATGTAACATGGCATACGTCCATTACACTTCAGTCAAATAGGCACACGTATGGTGTAACGATGCTCTGTGAAGGAAGAGTTTGCTCCGAAAAGGGACTGACTTCAATAGTGTTGATGTGGTTGGGTTTAAAGATATCATATGTTCAACAAACCACTGTAATTGTAAGATATTTAAAGAAGCCTGTAACAACAGAAGGGGGGAACAACTAATCTGTTTCACTCAATTTGTTTTCCCCAACATTCAGCGTGTCCTTAAAAAAGCGAACAAAATCTGGTGACTTTAAAAACTCATGTTTGTGTTTGCTGCTGTAAGTTTAATCTGTTTTAACCGGCTGCAGCATTGAGGAGAGCAGCGAAGCAGGGCTTGTGCTGAGCTTCCAAACATAGCTCTTGAACATAGCACTTACTCCCAATGAAGCACATATTAGGTATTTATTATTTATTGTTAACTTCTGTTTGTTTTTTGTTTTTCAGTTATTTTCCTTTGACTTTCTCTATTATTATAGCATTTGTATGTTCTAATCGCTCAAAAACATCTGCTTGACTCAGAAAATGCTGCTTTGACTGGAAATAAAGTAGGTAATGGCTGGTCTCTGATTTATGCACACTTCTGTATATTTCAGAGACTGGGTTTTCTTGGCATGAGTGCAGACAACAAATATGTTCCTTTGGAGCTTATTAATTACCCACGGTGCAGCACAACAGGTGCCCTGCTTTCCATTCTCTCTCACTCTCTTTTTTTTCTCTTAACAAAAATGTGCAGGAGTTTATTAATACTCCAGAGGGCTGTCATGTCTTGTTGTTATCCTAGAATCTGTTCTAATGAGCCTGTGGATTAAAATATAAAAGAGATAAAGAAAGTGATCATGTGGCCCCACAATTCCCCCGCTGGTGGGGATGAGGGAAAATTAGGGCAGAAAAACAATGCTGATTCAGAAAAAGTAAATCATATGACATGAGACCATTGTTTCTGAACTTCTTACAAATATGTTCAGACCCGCAGATGCACTGGATTAACACATGACCAGCCCTGACCACTGAGTGGAACTTGGTCCTCCTTAAAGCAGAATGGGTCCAGACAGTGGTACCCCACTCCGCCGCAAAACTGAAGAGGAAGTTGGTGAGGAAGAGGAGGGTAGACACCAGCACACATCATTATCAAGGCTGACAAGCTCATTTAGACACAGCGGTGATGAAAGCCTTCCTCGGCCTCGTCACACGCAGTGTAGTCAAAACGTTTTGACAACGCAGAGCGCCACATTTAAGAGACTCATGGGTACCCCTAGGGGGCCAGAAACAGACTCCCTCTGAGTATGTGTGTGTTTGTGTGTGTGTTCTATAGTTTACATGGGCATAGATCCCCCCCCCCCACACACACACACACACTCACACAAACACACACAAACACACACAGCAAGCTCCCACTGCTCTCACTAAGTGTGCATTAACACCCGCTGATAACAACACTGTGTCTAAAATAAGTCCTACACAAAAAACATGCATCCCCAATGGCTGTCCCATCGCCACTGTCCAAATCAAAGATCTTCTCCTGATTCTGGTTCTCATGACTCACAGATGTGCTCAAATCTAGAAAAAAATCAAGAAATATCTTTGCCATACTTTTCATTCATTTATATAATCATCTAGATATTATGACAGTTACATAATGACTCTCAGGGAAATTCAACAGAAGCCTGTGCTTATAAACTCCATCATTAAACTCACTATGAGAATATATTTATATATTAATTACAAAAAAGAAAAAAGTTCAACAGATATAGTTTAAATTCCACACATTTCTACAAACTTTAGCATAGGTGACATGCCTAATTAACGATACATCGCTCTCCTGCTGCATTTAGCAGTCAGAATTGTCCCACAAATCCTTGTTAACATTCCAGTACAAGCTGTTATACATTTTTTCCTTCGTATGGTCTGCTAGGCCACTTGTAAATGAAAAGGAGAGGGGACACTGAAAGAAATGAAAGCAATGACTGTCCTGCTGACCAGGACACATCAAGACACATTATCACTCACACTAAAGATGAGAAGTGGCTCGATGTGGCTCTGAAAGTGGTTTGAATGACCAGATTAGAATGTAATCCCCATTCACACTCGGTCACCTATGATCCATTACCCAGGATGCACAATAATGCCAGGTTTAAACAAGGTTTGAGTTACACAGACATTATAACACTGCTTATACGGTACATTTGTTAAAATCGGTGTCAAATTGTAACCTCCTCTTACCAAAATGACTCACCTATATCATTTGTTATCCACAATATGATGTCAATTGTATATGCAGGTGCTTTAACCTTCATGTACAATATGTTAATATTTACATATCAGATACATTTACCATAAAATGTAATGTGACTTAGGAATAATGACATATTTGTTTTCTGTACCAGAATGTGCTTCTGAGGGAAATGGTTTATAAAAGGAGGGGTCTTAGCTTGCAGAGTGTTTCTCTTGATTATAGGTGAGGGTGGTGTGTGGGGGAGATGGAAATGGAGTATGATTTTATTGGTTGATATTATTTTTCTAGCTCACTGGAACATGTGGTACAATGTGATGAATCATGCATTAAACAGAAACTAAACAATATAAAAGGGATGTTTGAGTTTAGGTTGACTTTGTATATTAACATCCTAATGGCCTCTTAATTAACATGATGCAGTGATAAATAGAGGAAAATCAATGGAGAATAAAACGTATAGGCTTTGAAAGTCCCATGGCTTGTTTGCATGCTAATGGCAGGCTGAGAAATGATGAGCTATGGGGTGATTATATAATTACTATGCATTTACTGTGCTTTTGTTATCGCCAGCAATAATCGCAACCCAGGTTAATGAGGCTTAGATGCGCAGTGATATGTAATGTTTGATGATTTGTATGGTTTTGTTAAATTCCAGTTCCTTTTTAACTTTCATCTCATTTCTGGTCTAGGTTCCCTCCTTTATGCAGAAGACGAGTGACTGAGATGTGTTGTTTAGCAGAGTTCTTCTGACACTGCAATGGCAGGTGGCATCAGGGATACAGTGGGCCAGGTGAGGTGGCACAGATGGCATCACAGGTGTGACAGTGCCACCACATCAAGCCCAGCCATTCCCCTCATCTAAATACAGACAGCCTCACCCCTACCCAGCTCCACTGATCTCCAGCCAAGAAATCAGACGAAAGTTTCCGTGTAACTAATTACCCCCTGCTGGCCCAGTAGTGCTGCCTATACTTTCAGTAAACACAATAGGACAACATAGACAGATAATTCAGCAGGAATTAGAACTGGATGCAAGAAAACACTCTTAAGCTCAATTTCATGGCTCATAAGACCCAGCAGAATGTGTTTATACACTGGTCTGCCATCAGCGTCCACTCTCTGAGCAGCATTCCCTCTCTCAGTAAGTCAGGGATGATGCTACAGTGAGTAGCAAAAAAAGAACCTAAAGATACCTGGAAACTGTTGATTTAGTTCCCCATTAAATTCTGTAACAGCCATTCTCTTTTAAATAGTGTACGGCAATAAAATGTGTTTCTTAAATTAAAACATATTTAGAAAAATTCTTCATCTAAAATCTGGTTCTAAAATATGGCTGAGTAAAAACACACATGATGCCACGAGTTGAAATGCTATATTCGACCTGATCTTGGCAGAAAACTCTCGCGTGGAGGGGTGCCTTCCCATTGGCTAATTAGTTTTTGAATGACAACTCAGATTTCACATAAACACAAATTCTCTCTGTACTTTATTGTTTTAAAACGCGGAAATACCTGCAAAGTCTGGCGATGTCAGTATATAGATATTGAGGTAATGTTCTAAAACAAAACTTTAATGATTTTACTGTGAAAACAAACCTATTTGTCTCTCGTTACCAGTTACTGATCTGAGGTAAATGCACAGCAATGTCTGTGTTTACTCAGGAGGAAACAGAATAAATTACACAGTAAATTCACCAGTGTTAAATCAACACTATTAGTCATTAATCATTTACATTCTTAGTGTTAACACTCTTATTGTTAAGTTAACAGTAATAGTGTTGATTTAACACTGGTGAATTTACTGTGTACCATTTATTTCTGTTTATTTCTAAAATATTTTTTATGAGTTCTTTAGCTCCTGTTCAGAAACCCATGTATTAACATAGTGAGCCTTTCCACAATCGCTGTTAGATGATTTAAATGCTCAAATTTTATTTTGAAGATCAGAGTTAATGTGTTTTCATATGTGCATTGTGTTAAATGAGATCAGAGAAAAGAGAAACATGACCGACAATAACGAGTGTGAGAGAATGTTCCTGCAGATGAGAGCTTGTTAGTTTCAGGATAATCTCAGAAATTCAGTGTATACTTACAAGTTGTATAACAACAGATATATTTCAGTAGAGGTGATTTATTTTTCTCAAAATCAAGGATTACAAATATTTCCTATAAAATATATAGAAACCTGAACACTTGACTGAATAATACTTTGTCAGTTCATAATCCCAAGAACCTGCCCATTGATTTGATGAATGATTTATAATTTTTGGATGACATTTTTTTTTGTACAGATTATTCATTTTCATTCCCTTTCATATTTCTTCGTTTTATTTTTGCATTTTATATTTGAAGCAGATTCCTCATTAGTTGTCCAAATTTTTTGCATAGTATTACTGTTCTGATGGAAAGAGGATAGTTCCAGCTTTCATATGAGACCTTCATAATATATCTGCCTTATAGAGTATGAAATTTATTGAAGAATGTGAAGAATGCAAGTCAGGAACCACCGGTGTGTAGAATTATACATTTTCTGTTCAGTTTGAGCATTTCACAGAGAGATAACTATATTCATGAAAAGGACACATTTATTAAAAGTACCATCATCTGAGTTGTATTTAATATTATTTTGGTTTTTATCTGCTATTTTGTTTCACCTGTTTATCTGTTATTTTGTTTTGTTGTAATTTTTCCTGCGTGTGAAGCGTATGTGCCTGGAGCATTAATAATATTATTATTATTAATAATAATAATAATATTAATAATAATAATAATAATAATAATAATCTAAAATATAACATAAAATGTATTTTTCTGTGGTTGAATTATAATGCCAGATAACAGAAACATTCCCATGTTCATTATCAATGATTAAAACTCTGAACAGGCAAAACATATTCAATTTCATGAAACTTAATTTAAAGATGATTTTATAATCCATTTAAAATAAAACACAATCCCCCACCCCATGTTAAATTATAATGTTAAAACACAGTACATACAAGTCTGTAATTTCACACAAAGTGATAATGCATGCGTGTCCACAGAGAGTCTAAGAGTTTGGGACTTTTATTTTAACTGCAGAGAGCTGCTAAAGAACAGGTGATCGCTCAGACTGACTAATGAGGTGTAAAGTGTGCTTTAAGCCCGCTCACACTTTCCAATCAAAATAATGAATCGTATACAAAACACGGACTTTGTTCTCGTTACTCCATAAGAACTTTCACTCATTTCTTTTTTTGTCTCTTTCGTGCCTCTCTTTTCTCTTTCTCAGCAGAATGAACGGTAAATTAAAAGTGCCTAGTTAAAAAGCCTGGTAAAGGAGGACTAAACCTTTTCGTTCTAGCGGTGTGTGTGCTTGACCTTAGACACTGTATGTAGGCTAGGACACACAATTCAATCCAACAATCAACCAATTTATTTGCCCAACACATTACATTTACATTAGTTAGCACTCTTTTTTTTAATCTTTAAATGATATTAATATTTAAAGAAAATTAAAATTCTAGATTCCTCAAGGGCCCTCCCTCCACTTGGGGCCTTGTTAAATCCCAATCAATTGTTAAATCACTTTATTGTACCTGCTTAAAATTCTGTGTTATCTTACAAGACCCCTGTAAATAAGAAAATGTAAACTGACTTGTCTGTTATTCTCAACACACATTATACATTATTAACATGTGAAAAAAGGAACTGAAACAAAAGCCTGAGAATGAATACTTTGACATATATTTGTAAGTCAATTTAAGCCTTGGGTGATCATTCTAATTTATGCAGAGGTTAAGATCTCTACTGTTAAAATAGAGTAATACAAACTGCTCTAAAATGAGCCAAAAATGGAACCTGTGCAAAAGGATTAAATAGATGTTGGTTATTCCTATATTTATAGTTAATCAGTTAATGATTCATTTCTCTAGTTCTTACTTTGACTGAACTGTAAGCATTTTTGACCAATATAAAAAAGTATATAGCATCGCTTTACATTGTTAAATTCTGTTAATACTTTTTACAGAAAATGTCATTTCTTTTAAAATACACCAAAATTATTCAAATAATAGATGTCAACAGCTGAACACAAATTCCTGTGTAGAAGTGTATCTAAACAACCCTGAACTATAGCCTAAGTGCAACAATACACAGGTTTAATGTTCAAGAAAAGCACTTTCTCTCTTACTTTCACAAACACACATGGTGTCCCCTGTTGTGCTTCTGCAGGTGGAGCTGATTTGAGGCCCCTACCTCTACTATGAATAATTGATTCCTATGTTAGCTTGAAGAGGCTTTAAAAATGTGAATTATTCATGTCAGGATTGAATGTAAGTCTGTTGTGACATGGAATTATCCTGCAGCTATTCTAGTGTTTCGTTTCACCCCTAACATCACCTCCAGCACTGTTTACTCTCCCTGTTTGCTTTTTAGTCCTTGTGTTTGTGTCCTCCTTTTAATACAGACAGCAGACGGGAATGAATTCAAACACTGGTCCAATTTTTTTAGACGTTTGTGAGAACAAATTATTCCTTGAAAATAAGTAAAGAACGTTTGAGGTTTGCAAATATAGTTTGGAACTGAAATGAAAGAGCAGTGCACCCTCTTTTGTCTGGAGGACTGTTTTATTCTAACAAACAGCTCTGGGAAATTGCTCGCTGTAGTTCTATGCAACATGTACTTTTAGCCTTCGCTACCAGGAAGTAAACCTTGCCACTCAAAGTAATTATAACTCATTAAAGGGGCAGCATGAATTAGAATGGTGTTAATAGCCTAGCCATCATTTAATTAGTATTTTCCGACAAATTCCAATTAAGCTAGTATAAATGTAATAACCTCTTTTCATTGGCTGTTCAAATACCCAAAGTCTATGCAAAGATTTGTAAAAACCATGCACTGGTGCCTCGTTGCTTGGAGCCTAGTGTATAGGCCAAGAGTTCTACAGCAAGGTTGCGTTATTCAAACATGCTGAATTATGCTGCAGGGCTTTCAAGGCTCCATCAGTCAACCTTGATAAGGTAGACACTACAGGGAAAAAGACTTCTGTCATCCCCGTGTCCCTTTTTATTTTCATTTCCTCTGATTCCACTGAAAGGCTAGAGAGTAGTCACTGCTCTCAACAATTTCTGTAATGTGTCATTTTTTAATGCAAACTGTTATTTAATGTCTAAGTCGTTAGATTAATTAGTCAGCCGAATGATCTTCATGCTAAATTGCCAAAGCAGAGGCCTTTCAGCAAAATGCGACATAAGTTAATAATGAGCCGCACTCATTTCCATGACAACTCTCTTCCGGCTCATCGCGCCTGGCACAGGGCAAGAAGAAGGAAGAGTCGTAAGTTTGCGAACAGCCCGCAGCATCCTGTTCTACACCCAGTGACTGGGTGACCTTCTCATTGCTCAGAGCACGTTCTTAAGACTCTTTTCCGAAAGAATTTCTTATGATTTGCCTGTGTTTTGAATTAACAATGAACAGAATCCTGTGCCAATGTGGAAAAATAAATTGTGTGCTTTAGAACTTTACACGTGTCCCCTTGAATATAAAACACCAGTCTTACAAGCTAATTGTTTTATGGTACAAGGCAATGGTTCTGTAACTTTGGAATCACCAGATGCTTGTGGGTATAAAATGCAAAGGGGATTTAATATACAGGAGCTCACAGGGTTTAACAGGAGTAGTTGTCAGTAAGAGTAAAAACTCAATAGACATGGGTTGAAACAGAGGCCTAAACAGGAAACAAACTAGAGTCAAAAGCCAAGAGAACCAACCAAACAAATAAGTTACCAAATCAGACAGATAAAACCAAAATGGAGAACAAAATGTATGCTCAGCAGTATGCTCAGTATGTATCGTGGATTGTTTTTCTTTTGGCAGGTGTGCCTTATTGAAGACAGATTGCTTTGTGTGGCATTACAGTTGACAGATGGGAAATATAGATAGACTTATCTCATACTCAGCTCTTCTCTCTGTACTGGAGAGAGTCTCACAACACTCAGAAGCAGAGAAGCCCACCACCTCTTTTCTTCAGTGGGGTAAAGGATCCCACTGTGTTGCACAATGAGAAGAAAAACCTGTTAGCACTTTCGTCATGGGCTTTATAGAAAACCATAGCATGTTACACTCAAATGCATTTGTCTGCTCTTGTGACTGTATCTTGACTGAGTTATTCATACACAGATCATACACAAGGCTCAGTAATCGTGTTATTTCAGTCGTGTAATTCTTCTTCCTGTTTACAGATTAAATGATCTGATCACGCTGTCCCTGTTCTTCGAGAGTGTAACAGATTCTTAGATTCTTTTTTTCTCTGATTTGGCTTAATGTTAAATAAAGTTGTTCTCCTTGATATCATCTGTAAATGATGTTTCTGTGAAGCAGAGGCCTAAACTTAAAAGTGTCCCTGCACCCCCTGTAGAGCACACTGTCAGTCATCAAATAATCATTTCTGCACTCACATTACATGTCAAAAATAATTTTAGTCAGCTATGAATTCATGGTTCCCTGTTGAATTAGTGTACTCTCCAGTGCATTAGTTTTAGTGTCTGTGATGTGCACTATGTAGGGAGCATGACAATATTTAAGACACAACCCAAGCTCCTATTTCCTGACTGACACAGATGTACAGAGCTGTTTAAAAACATGATGCAGATAAATGGGTCAGTGATCCATACTTATATTTCTAAATGAGGACTGAGTGTTGAGAGAAATACAGAGTTTATATAGAGTGATGTCACCTGCTATCTATGGATATACACAAAGGATACGGAGTCGCATGTTTGGTCATTGGGTGAGCATGCTCTGGTAAACTGTGATTGGGCATTAGTGATTCTTAGACAGAAATGGATTATGGGAGTTTTAGTTGTCGGGGTCAACAGAGGAAGGAGGAAGACTGGAAAGTGTGAGAGGATTTATTCACAAACTGAACAGAAGCCCACTGAAGAAAGATTAGAGGATGAATAACTCACACTGTAACAGAAGAGCAGTTTTTCACATACATTTTGTTATTCTTTCTTTCTGTGCCTTATGTCACTGTTGAAGTCTGGAACACTTCAGCATTCAAACCTCTCTCTCACCTCAACTTCTCAGTCTATTTTCCCACCCATCTCTTGCTTCCATTACTCTCTCTTCTCCACACTATAACACAGTGTGGGTATGTTTAATAGTGAGAGCACCATTTGAGAACCCTTCTTTCTTTAGTCTTAATTGGATCTTTGGTGGTGCTCTCTCCAGCTAGTTTCAGAGTCAACAGAAACTAGCTCTAACTCGCAGTGTGTATAAAGCTTTCAAAGTGAAAAACCCTAGGAGTAAAACGAGCTTTTCAGTTTCACTGGAGTCATCTTCCACGGCTTAAGAAAGAAAAAAAATAAAATAAAAAGCTTATTGTCTAGACATTTTTAATGTAGCCTGTCACAGGGGCCACATTTCACAAATGCTAATCTTCTTCTCTTCTTAGCACAGTCTCTGCTCATCACCATCAACAGGGGGTTTTGTGTGTGTGTGTGTGTGTGGGGGGGGGGGTTTCAATAAAGGTTGAGAACTTAAGCTTAGCTGCTATAGAAGTCAGTGTGTGTGCCTGTGTTTCTCTGTGTGTTTGTTTTTAATAAGGCCTAAGACTCTGGCTTACAATGCTTAGAACCCTTTGAGTGTGTGAGTGTGTGTGCTGCAGAAAGTCTGTGTGTGAGGTTAAAATGTTTTTATGGCCAGAAGATTTGTTGTAAAAGTGTAAGAAAACATATTTCATAAACATATGTGTGGATAATTCTATATTTCCCATGATGTTTCGTTATTGGACTGACCACTAGCCTTGGAACTGCTGTAATGTGTGATTCATCCTCAGAGAAGAAAAGCTGCACACCTCCACCTCTCTCTTTTCTCTCTTTCCTTTAACTCAGCTGCTCAGTTTTGCCTCCTACTGTGTGCCCCGATCCAATCGACCGCTGCAGATGATGGCCGAGCATTGTTTGGCGTAAGATAATTGTTCCATCATTGGCTCTGTGATGAGTGCTCAACTCTTCTGGCTTTATATATTTATTAAGAGCTAGTTTCTTTCACCTGCCGTGTGATCTGAATGCCTGGGAAATACAGGCAGAGTCACTAAGAATGTGTATAAAGCCCAGTGCCAGCTGGAGTACTCTTTCCTACAGAGGTGCTGTAATTTAAGTCATTATTCTGTGGCTCTGATTTTAATGCAGTACGAATCTGCAAAGGTTTCACAAGTTTTATGAGTACAAATCCAGAGTGAATAAGACTCTATAATTCACTGAGCCCAGAGCTCCCTCAGTAATAGAAGTGGACTCAGTGAAAAGTGTTTTAAAAACCTAGTAATGCAGACCTTGTTTTAATTGTTGTTGAGTGTGACACTTATATTTCAGTACAGGCAATTATATTCACATTTACATGCATGGAATTTGCCAGACACTTTTATCAAAAGTGACTTTTCTAAGTGTGTTAAAGAGGAATGTGGTGTTAGGAGTCATAAACAAAGAAACTACTCGTTATTACCCCATACACTCCATAAATTCAGGGTTTGTTATACTTTGAAGAAATAATTACAGCAAACATTAGTATTAAATTGTCTATAAATTACACCATTCGAATACCATAGAAATTCAATCAAAATTAAACCTACCTAGTCATATCTTTATTTATACACCAGGTAAAGGGCAGCTGCTATGTTCAGATGTTGAAGAAGGGAGACACATGATTTTGATGTGACAGCCATTGTAAAAATCCTCTTTCAGTTTCACCCTTAAAGGTTTAAACATTTTGAATAATTTATAATGAGATCAGGTTGGCTGAACCTGGAGCTCCTTCATTATCATCCACCACACATTACTGTAATAAAACACTGCTGACAGACACAGTCACGAACAGAGCATCTGAACGGATTAGGGTAGTTTTTCATATGTGGCATAATGGTGTGTACAACATATTATGATGTGCTCATCACTGAGTTAAGACAAGCACATGATAAATCAGCAACAGACACTAGATAATATAAAGTGTGTGGCACCAAATATTATCGGGTATGCACCATCTGGTGATAATTCTGATGAGCAGATAGCAGTGACATGCACAGTGTACAACATTTTATTTAAGGCTATGCATGTGTGCCAATTTATTGTATTGAGTGTATTAGTTGCTTAACATTGACTGCCTTTTTTGTTACTTTCTAATCACAAAATATTCCCAAATGTGAGTAAATGAAATAACAAAACTTTGGCTTTTGAAAAATTATTTTGTAATGTAAAGTCAATGTATCACTTTTTTCAGCATGTGGTTTTTCATTGCAGGATATTTGGGGCAAATAAAATGTAGTTTTATATCTGTAAAAATTGTTATAAAATCCTCAGCAATATGCATTAGGCACCCTGTTTACAATACTAATTATTTTTTCTATTTTTCGGTTTTTCAAAAAATGAAACATTTCAAATAGAAACCCATCGGCAGCTCTCAGCCTCATCGAGGAGAAAAACCAAAAAAAGGCTTTTCTATACTCTCATATTAGACGTCCAATCAGTGGCACAGGCGTGGGGTTCAGGCTGTGACTTGCTTGTTAAGCTTTCAATTCAAAGCTGTGACAGTTGCTGTATGGTGTTCATTCTAACCAATGAGGGGAAGGCTTGATTGAGCAGTCCACATCAGCTCCATCTCCAAAACACTGGGTGGCTTTCACACACACACACACACACACACAAGCACACACACAAAATCCCAGATCACATATAAGAGTGTAGGCCGCATGCTAACATATCATTGTGTATTAAGCCTG
This sequence comes from Hoplias malabaricus, assembly GCF_029633855.1. Classification (NCBI taxonomy): domain Eukaryota; kingdom Metazoa; phylum Chordata; class Actinopteri; order Characiformes; family Erythrinidae; genus Hoplias; species Hoplias malabaricus. The sequence goes on along the minus strand of NC_089805.1, from coordinate 34,936,065 downwards.
ATCAACCTCTCTCTGTTTATTGCCAGTAGGAGATTACTGCATATGAAGAAGGCCATCCAGTAAATTGGTTCTGCATGTTCACTGCCAGTTACGGTGCCACTATTACTCCCAGAATCTGAATAGCAACTATCAGTTAGGATTTTCTATGATAGCACATGGTGTGAGAACAATTTCTTCTGTCTCTGGCCTTTTAGTTCTTGACTTTTTTTTTTATTAAATATTAATATATTGGATTCTACCACTGCTCTCTTTTTATTGTGCATGAGTACTAGGACTCGAGGCATATATTTCAAGGTCATTCTCAATTAGGGCTTCAAAAAGCCTTTTGCATGATTCTGCTTGCAGTGTGTGGGCATTTCTATGTTGTTATGGATACAAAGGAAAAAACCGAATATACTCCAAAATTAACGGTATAGGTGGAGATCGATGCAGCCGCTCTATTCTTTGCACAAGTTTGAACTTGACTGAACTTTTTGCTTGTCACTTTGCCACCATTCATAGGCAAATAAGTGCAAGTGAACCTCAGTTCCAGGCGGCACGGTGGTGCAGCAGGTAGTGTCGCAGTCACACAGCTCCAGAGACCTGGAGGTTGTGGGTTTGAGTACTGCTCCAGGTGACTCTCTGTGAGAAGCTTGATGTGTTCTCCCTGTGTCTGCATGGGTTTCCTCCGGGTGCTCCGGTTTCCTCCCACGGTCCAAAAACACACTTTGGTAGGTGGATTGGCGACTCAAAAGTGTCCATAGGTGTGAGTGAATCTGTGTGTGTGATGCCCTGTGAAGGACTGGCGCCCCCCTCCAGGGTGTGTTCCTGCCTTGCGCCCAGTGATTGCAGGTAGGCTCTGGATCCACCGTGATCCTAAATGACAGGTAACAGATGACCGAATGAATGATGAACCTGAACTTGAGTGAGTGTGAGTAAAAACGCTTCTGAGAGTGTGTTTCCAAACTGACAAAATAACTTTTCTTTAATTGTGTGTGCCTCTGTCAGTTCTGACCGTTTTTCCTGATGACGCCTACCCATGCTGCATATGAGAAGCACCGTTTGGGATTAGTTCCTCTACATATCATCTCAGTCAGTACTTAATGAGGTAAGGGAACAAGTGTAAAGTGATCCAGCAAATGGGAAGAGAGGGGAAAAGAACCTATAGGCCAGAAGTGTTACTAGGATGTCATCTTTGGTTGGTCATTTGGATCATTTGGATGTGCAAACACCTCTCCTGCTAACTGCTGATTATTTTCTGGAGCTAACATTACCTCTTTGGCCTGCCCCACCTCTGAACATGTACATCATTTCAATTCCACTTCCAGAGTGCTCCTCCCACTTTTGAAAGTTGGACTGCACCATAGAACTAGGGGTGGAGTTATCTGAAATCAGCAGGGTGCAGATTCTCTTTAATGCTTTAGTACATCCGCGCACTGATTTTTGTTTGGTTTATTCTGACATTGATGCATGTAACACAATGTAAAAACTAGGACAGGAGCAAGCTAAACTGAGGAATGTTATGACATCTTAACAGGTGATGCAAGAATGCCATTAAGGTTAAATATTACATTGCGCTTTGCACTGTTTTCTATTTTAACGATGCATCCTGTTTTAAGACCATTTCCGTAACAGTCCCAGTTGTTTTTTGGACATGAGGTTTGGAAATTATTTTACCACAAATGAAGTAAAAAGAGCATTGCCACATTCTCCTCTTCATTTCTTGTTGTGAAATGGTGCCTATCGTCTTTCTTTTAGCTAGCCCATTCTTCATGCTTACAGAGGTTCTAAGCAGCGGTGTTATCTGGCCTTGATGAGTGTTTCTGAGATCCCCCACCAAAAGAAATCAGGCCTTTTCTACGACCGCCGAGATGATGATAGTTGAGGGTGAGGAAGTTCTGTAGTGCATGCACGATCATGTCTTTGATTTTCCTCAGAGCAGAAGGACTGCTAAATGAGCACTTAAGGAAAAGCAGTCATTTTGAGATTTGCAACAGAGAAGCATGAATGCCAGGCTCTATTGTTGGGCTGTGGGACTGTTGAGATAGTGTAGGGTTTACACCATGTAAATGTTTCTTTCACAAACTCAATGGCTTGTCATAATGAAGCTCTGTCTGTCTGTCTTTCCTGCTCTGCCTCTGTTCTAACACCACAATGACTAGTGACTGGGTGACAAGGGGGAAAAAAATAATACCCCATTCTTCTGCTCTTTTGTTCTTTCTGCTTTTGTTTCCTATTTGGGCCATTTTTTTTCTGTGAAATCTCTCTGAGAGTAAAAGAAAGAGAAGGGCTAGAAAGTGTAGAGTGATTTCATTCTAAGGAAAATCGGAAACTGAACAAGACAAGAAGCCAAATAAAAAAATAAACAGCAATGGATTGAAAGCAACGAAGTAAAGAAAAATGTGTTCTTAATTGTTTTAAAATGCACACACACACACACACACACACACACACACACACACACACACACAGGAAAACAAAGTCATGGGTTCTTTTACAGTGCAGAGAAACTGAAAGATTAAAATCTCATTTTTTGACAAAAAACAAGAAACAAAAGACAACAGGCCAAACGACATGAAAAGTGGATAAATTATGAATAAATTAAATTTGTATAATAATAAATACTAATAAGTCTAATAGGCTTAACTGTTATAAAATATATATACTGAATTATTAGGAACACCTTCCTTGTATCTTCACTCTGTCCATTTTATCAGCTCTACTGACCATACAGGAGCATTTTGTAGTTCTACAATTACAGACTGAACTCCACCTGTTCCTCTGTATATTTTCTTACAGGACCACCGCAGAGCAGGTATGATTTGGCTGGTTTGTTATTCTCAGGGCTGCAGTGATATTGATTTGGTATTTTGTGCTGCTACAAGTGGGTCAGACACAGCAGTGCTGCTAAAGTTTTTAAAGCCCTCAGTGACACAGTGAGACTGAAAATAGTCCACCAAGCAAAAATATCCAGCCAACAGCATCCTATGTGCTGCGTCCTGTGTCCACTAACGAAGGACTAGAGGACGACCAGCACAAACTGCGCAGCAGCAGATAATCTACTGTCTCTGACTTTACATCTACAATGTTGACCAACAAAATAGTTGTGTCTAACAGAATGGACAGTAAGTGGACACAGTGTGTGAAATCTACAGCAGCACTGCTGTGTCTGATCCACGGATATCAGAACAACACACACTAACAACACCATCCCCATATCAGTGTTACTGCAGTGCTGCGATTGAGCCACCACCCAAATCATACCTGCTCTGTGAGTGTCCTCATCATTGAAGGCACAATGAGGATAAGAAGAGGTTTGCAGAGAAACAGATGGACTACAATCTGACATTAAAGAACTACACAGTGCTCCTGTATGGTCAGTGGAGTTGATAAAATGGATTGTGATTGTTCAGTTTACACCCCCCCACACACACACACACACATACACACACAATATTACAGATACAAAGACACAATTATTTATTTACCAGTGGAACATCAGAAGAGCAGAAAATGGAGCAGTGGTAATGGCAGGACATTTATGTCCTTTAGCACAGCTCTGAACTGCATCAGAGGGAAGATTCTGGGTGATCGCAGAGGGAGACAGTCTTAGAAAGTCTTTATTTAGCTAAATGTGCTCCCTTCTGCATTCCGCAGCATTCCGATGATGTTTTTCTGCTTATTCTCCACTGATATTTTTATCCCTCATTATTCTGCCAACTGGCTTTGAGAAAGAAAGAATGAAAGAAAGAAAAGAAAGAAAGCTATTTGCAATGAGTAAATAATATCTCTGCACATAATTTCCACATAAGTCAGTCATTGAAATGTCAGGTATGTAATTCAGGGTGTTTTGATGTGAAATTAAGTGTTGTTAAGTCACAAATCATTAGAGTGGTGCTGACAGGAACCAAGTTGTAGACGTTTTAAAGGGGTCAGGATGTTTACAACCTTAATATAGATCATTTAGGTACTACCTAAAGTGCACAGTCAACCCATACATGAGTTGAGAGGTAAATATATGGGAAATATGACTTGGGGGTGATATTCTGATCTATCATCTCACAATATATATATTCATCTATCTGTCTGTCTATTTATTTTGGGTGGGTGCCTCTCCACTTTGCACGTGCCTTAATTGTAGGCCAAATGTAATTGTATCTCAAAACTAATACAGCCATGACTCAGGCATCAGGAAGTGTATTCACTTCCATTATATGCATAATAGCTTTCTGTGAGGAAGCTTTTAGACACATTAAAAGCTCTGGACATCTGCTTCCTTTCATCATTATTGTGAAATATACACTGTATTTTATTTAATGTGAAAGAGGGCATTTCCCATCAGATCCCGCTGTATGGCTTTATTTACATTTAAATGATATAATCACACAGAAATGTTGAAAAATCAGGGGACTTCAACTTTTTTTGGAGGTCTGGAATCTTGAAAAACATGGAGTTTGAAAGCAAGAGCACTGACCTACACAAGGGGGAAAACGTCCATGGGTGGAGATAATAAGATAAGCAAGAGATACCAGAAGAGGAGGAGGAGGGTGAGAGAGAAAGAGAGAGAGAGAGAGAGAGAGAGAGAGAGAGAGAAGAAAACAGAATGAAGTATGGGATGTGGAACAGAGGATGACAGAGATGCTGTTCTTCTCTCTCTCTCTGTCTCTCTGTGTGTGTGTGTGTGTGTGTTTGGTGACAGCAAATCATTGGGTTCATCAGGCAGACTTCCAGCCAGGGCTGATAGGTCACTCAGATAGCTGGTGTAGGGTGCAGTCTTCTGGGCAGTGATGGATGGAGTGTGCCTCCTGGGTGAGGTGGGGGCCAGTCAATGAGCATCACTTTGGGCTTGGTGGGACAACCAGGAGAGACTGGTCAATATCAAACAGAGCATGGCACAGCCTTTGTTCCCCCAGTGACGTTCTGCATTCAGCCAAATCATTCACTTTCTCCACCTCACTGTGATATCATCAGTCTGGACGTCCGGCTGCTTATCACAATGAAATTCTTCTTAAATAGAAAGTGCTCAGCCATTTTCTTCTTCTAATAGCAGTGTTTTCACAAAATTAATCAGCAGGCAGCACACTTGTGAGACAAGGAGAAATGACTATTATATTTGTCTGGCAGGCAATACCTTAATCATTAATAAAATATAATATGTTTAACCCCTGGCTTGTCCTTTGTCATCCTTCAGTCCTCAGAACAGAACACACCACACATTTTCAGATGATCCACCCTGAGTGCATCCACACGAGTAACTAACATGACCACGGTTTAGTTAAACATTAATGAACGAGTGAGTGAATTAATGAGTGAGTGAACAACACACTCTATCAGGCATTTCACATGTAAACATTGTGTAATAGCTTTTAAAAAATCAAGGTAACAGTTATCAAAATAGATGTGAAAGTATTCTTCCTGCTTTACTCCCCTTTAAGCCTGGTTCTCACAGGTTATCAGTCTCTCACATGTGATACAAACAGCATTTCAATGAACTGTAAACAATTAACTTTTAAAATGTACAAATCAGAGTTGAGGCAGTGACAAGTAAAATATGATTGTATACAGACTGTAGGGGTGAGAAATCCAGCCTGAAGCCAGGACAATATTTGTATTTATGGGTGTAAAATACTCTGAAAACATTCATGGCATGTCCCCACCGCTTTCTGAAATGGCTGATTTTGTCTCCAATGCTTTTTGAAAGTATACATAGAACAGCTTGCTGTCGATACTTGTTCAAACAGTCCATGTCGCTGAATGTGAGCTCTGTGAAAAGAAAAAAAAATACCAGAACAGCTGCTGGGACGTCATGTGATTTTGCATCAAAATAACGGCTCCCTCAGCTTCTAACTGCTGTGAGAATAAACATGGACGGTGTGCTATGATAATGCAGGTATTGGATAAAAAACTGTGCCCCACCCCCATTGACCAGAATGTGGCTCATACTGCATTTTGTCCGTATTAGTGATTGTCCAAGCTGTATTTAAGAGAAAAGAGATTTCTGTGAGATATTTATAAATGAAGTGCTTGTTTAAATGATATAAAGCTCTTATATCATTTATATGAATAGGTAGTTCATCATTTTAATTGATGCCATGGAGCTGCTCTGTGCTGTTTTTTAGAGGAGAAATATATTTTCTTTTCTGCATCCTCAGGGAATTATTTTCTTCTGCAAGTTGACTCTGCTTCATTAACTTAATACAAATTTAGAGAATGGTCTGAATGTTTTCACAAATAAAATAACAGAATTAGAAAACATTCATAATTACATTTCAAGTCACATGATGCTGAGATCATAGATGCAGCTCACGTTATGTGAAATTAAACAAATCATTTTCACTTGAAGTTAATAAAAAATAATCATTCTACAATTAAACTTTAAATTACATTGCTGATACATTTTATACTGTTTGATCAATATATATATATATATATATATATATATATATATATATATATATATATATATATATATACATTTAACATTGTTTACTGCTGCAGCCACATGTTGCCACTCAACTAACTTGATTTTGTTTGTAAAGCCACTACTGAGGCCATCAAACAGCACATATTACCTCGGCTCGACCTCTGAAACAGTCATTTCTACCGCACAGTCGCCAAAGTTTCTCTATTTTTTCTTTTGGTGCTCCATTGTCTCCACTATCTCATGCGAAAGTGAATGGAGAAGCCCATATTTAAATATTCACAAGGTCATTTGCATTGATCATTTACAAGTAAATATTACAGAGGGGATACATGAGGCTGACTCCCCGTTTTGAAGAAGGTTGTGATTTATAAAGAGAAAACAGAGTTCAGGTGTGCGTACGCACGGTTTTATATATCTGATTTTTTCTGGGAGTACACTATTTTCTGGCTTTGCGCGCAACCACACATTTACTCCAGAGTTCACTCCAGAGTTCACTCCAGGGTTTTATAAATGAGGCCCCTGGTCTGCATTCCTACTCCCAGCACTTCTTAGGGCAGAGTGCACTCATGTTTGCATTTACCAGAAGAGATGAACTTACTCCAATATCAATCTGATTAACATGCACTGTGGGCCTGGCAGAACTGTGTCTAGCATATGCTCTAATATTTCTAGTCAGCGATACAAGATCAGATCCAGCATAATGTTAAATAGCTGGGATCAGGAAGTGTGGCTTGAAGACTGTACTGTCTCAGATGGAAAAAGCAAGATGACACATCAGATATTAGACATGTGACACTTTAGATATCATCTATTTTCACCGCGCCTCTGATGCTTAACTCGTGTGGCACTGGTTTCGAGTGATTCGGAAATGGAAAGTCTGTCAAAAGCATCCATTTTTCAGTCGCACTGCTGATGCCTTTTTGCACACTACACCTCTTCACATGAGATTTTAGACTTTTTTTCTCTGACTGTCAGGTTTGGGTTTTTTTTCACTCGGTCATTTTTATATGAAGCCTGAAATTCCACTGTACTTTTGTCTGCTTTAAAAATAACACTGTCGGAAACAAACAAGCAAGCCGGTTTGAGTGTTTAGCTTCCATTACTTCCACTGCCTTATCCAGTAACTAATTTAAGCTAGTTACCATGTATTGTAACATTAAAATGACATGGCTTTTTGCCATGTGCTTTCTCACATTAAAGGATATTTATTTTCTAACTTTGGTCACGATGAATAAAGCTTAACAGTTTTACTGTGTTTGAAAAACAACAGTTCATATTTCAAACTTATTACAGATTCAAAATCGTTGTGATGCTCCAGTGACCTGAAATAAGGAGAATAAGGGCAGCTGTGAACAGAGAAACAGGCTTGGGACCCACTGGTTTGGATGCCACTGGTTTGATCTCCACAACTGGCAGGCACATCCACAGCTAAAGTGCCTTTGTGCTCCCTGTGCATCAAGGATGGCTGACCGTTGCCACAGGTGTGTTTTACCAGCCCCTAATCACTTTTGTGTGTGTGTTCACAGCCAAGGATGGGTTAAATGCAGAGGTAAAATTTCATTGTACTGTTGTGAAATGATCATAAAGCATGATTTATTATTTCAGACTTCTGTCATTGCTATTCAGGGCTCAGCTTTGCAGTATCTTTTGAAGTAATGTGTAACTTTTGGAGGACTGTAGGAAACCACCCACCTCATTCTCCCACTCCCATTTTAAGGCAACATTAATCATTGTGGGGTACTGCTGTTCTCTCATTTGTTTATGTTCAGAAGTCCCTCATCTTTTAAGGTGGAATGTTGTTTGAGGGGAAAAAAAGTTTTTATTCACTGTTTTAATGACCACAGAAAGTCATTTGTAGCTGTGTTTACTTTCATGCAGTTAGCAGTCTCCTGAATTTAGGGTCAGTTCCATCTACAGCAAAAGTAAGTCAACATTACCCACCTATGGAGCAGAAACGGTGTAATATCCTCATCTTGGTTCATGTTTTTCAACATTTGGAGGTCTATTCCTTGTCTGAAAAATTAGATAAGTTTCCTCTGACGTGAGCAGAGAGACAGGGTCCTTGTTTTTTTTACCCATATATGTTTTTTTTTATTGAAATCTTGAATGTCACCTTTAATTGAAGAGAGTGCTGTAAAAGCGAATTATTCTCTCAAAATGTGGGAGGGAGCCTAGTAGCAAAAATACAATCTAGTATTTCTTTTCTTTGGCCTTAAGTGAGCAAAGAAAATGGCCTTAACAAACATTCAAAACATGTTTCTTAAACTTAACCAGTGGCAATATAAACACACATGAGTTTGACAGATTAAATATTGGTACATTTAGGGTTAGGGTTAGGGTTAAGGTTAAATATATGTTTCTGGGGTGGCATGTTAGTGCGACAGTGTCACTGTCACACAGCACGAGGGTCCTGGGGTTGTGGGTTTGAACCACACTCCTGGTGACTGTCTGTAAGGAGTGTGATATGTTCCCTCTGTGTCTGCGTGGGTTTCCTCCAGGTGCGCCCGTCTCCTCCCACGGTCCAAAACACATGTTGGTAGGTGGATTGGCTACTTAAGTATCCCTAGGTGTGAGTGTGTGAGTGAATGTGTGAGTGTGTGTATTGCCCTGTGAAGGACTGGTGACACCTCCAGAATGTGTTCCCGCTTTGTACTCAGTGATTCTGGGTAGGCTCCGGACCCACCATGACCCTGAACTGGATAAGTGGTTACAGACAATGAATCAATGTATATGTGTTTCTGAAGATCAAACATGATCAAACAGATCAAGAAAACATGGAAAACATTATATTATACAGAACATTAGAATAAATTATTTATATATTTTGCTCTCCATGAGTTCAGTCTTTTTCTGCTCTCATTTAAAGAAGGAAAGAAAAAGACATACTCTTCTATCTTGCATTTATTATTAGAATCATGAAAGGCCTAGGAGTACTTAACCACAATAACACAGAAATCAATGCCAAATATAGCAATACAAATTTCTCTCTGTGTGTGTGGCAGTACAAAACTGTTTGCCCTTTGTGTATTATATTAAATTTCCCCAGGTAGCTAGTTTCCAGCTGGTATGGTTGCTAGGGAATCCCTTTCTAACCATCCCATTTAATCAGTCTGAGATTATCCACACATAAGCAATGTCAAGGAATGGGGAATATGAACCACTTTTCTGGAGGCCATACATCCCAGAAAAATACAAAAGCAAGAAATGTATGAAAATACTGATACAGTTAACTGAGGAAAAATATTTGCTTTATCTCGAAGAAGGATCATTTTTGACTCATTTTTGATTAAAGGAAACGTCTACGATTGTGGAGAAAGGCAGATCAAAGCTCTACATGTTTTAAGGTGGAACTGTGTGTTTGAGGGAAAATAATGACTGCTGAGGGTATGTGGCATGATGTTCAACTTGTCTTTAGTCACTGAATTACCTAAGAAACTCATTTGTAACTCGAGTTGTTAAGTTTTGTATCACTTTCAGTAATGCAGTCTCCAGAGTTTGAAGCCTTTCCATCTGAAGTGATCCAAAACAGCAAAAATAAGTCAATATTACCCACCTATGGAGCAGGAATAGAACAATATCCTCATTTGGGTTTGTGCTTTTCAATGCGCATTTAGTTACAATCATATAGATGTGATAATGTAACTTTGACACTGCAAAGACAGTGTAAATTACATAAAGCCTGCAAATGGTTATTTCAACATTAATGTCAGGCAATGAATAAAGATATTTGAAGCTTATTAAAACAACCTTCAATATCAGTCTTTATTTTGGCCAATGGGTTTCTCAGTTTGCCCCTCTTTTAACTCAAAGACTCAAAGATACTCAAAAAGATGGGAGCCTAATGACTCTTGCTGAATCAGTTGATATCACTGTAAATTCATATTTTCCATATGTGACATTACGTCACATGTGGAGCAGAACATTTGCTCAATGTGATGCAGCATTGAGCAGCAAATCTTAACAGCTTGTACATGCACATTTCCTCTGTAAAAGGGAAATGTGCCAAAGTGGCAGAGTCTTATTTCGCTATTTCTCAGCTATTAGACACGGTGCCAGGTAATATGCATCTGACACGACAAGGGAAATTCAGCTTTGTTTACTACATCTCCTTAAAAACTGAGAAAAAAAAAAACATTGCATGAGTGATGTGATGCAAGTAAGTGGCATTAGAAAAGTAGAGAATGAGCAAATCTGGTGTTGTTTTCCACACTAAGTATTTTCCACCTGCTCCACTCTCCTCTAAATTTAATGAGTCCAAACTTAGAAGGCTGACACATGCACTTCAGTGAACTTCTCACACTCATCCTTACTCCAGCTTATGTATAAAATATCTTGCTGCACTACTGCCATGGTCACATGATACTTTGTCAGTGCTAACAGTGCCTTAGGGCACAGACCCACACACTGACTCCACATTCCATTACAGCAAATACCATACTGAGAACTCCCATTGTTTACTAAAATCTGTTCAGATTACAGCAGGGATTTTTTTTTTTGTTTGTTTGGTTGCTAGGTTGTGTGTTAGTCTGTGATTTGCTGGTACAAATGGATCAGACACAGCAGTGCTGCTGGAGTTTTTAAAGCCCTCACTTTCACCTTCCACCAAAAAGATCCAGCCTTCTTTGGGCAGCACCCATTGACCACTAATGAGTGCTTAAAGGACGACCAACACAAGCTGTGAAGCAATAGATGAGCTACTCTCTCTGACTTTACATCTGTAAGGTGGACCAATGAGGTGGGTGTGTCAAACAGAGTGGAGAGTGAGTGGACACAGTGTTTAACACCACCACCACTATGTCATTTTCGATACAGAACTGAGAATGATCCACTGATGTAATGGTATAACTGTTTTGTGGTGGTCCAGTGGGGGTCCTGATCCTTGAAAAACAGGGTGAAAGGGATTAACAAACATGCAGAGCAACAGAAAGTCTACAGTCTGTAATTGTAGAACCACAGGTTGTAGCTCTATGGTCAGTGAAGCTGACAGAATGGATAATAAGTGTAGAAACAAAGTAATTTTATTGTTATGCTAATTGGAATATATTGAAGCGGAACAAAGGGAAAAATATGCTTTGGATGTCTCAGGTGCCAGTAAAAATGAAAACTGACCTTAAGTGTTGTCATGGCAGTAGCTCTCATACAGTACTCATTAGAAAGGTGTAGGCTGTGGGATGAATTTAGTTGAAAAAAAAATTAGGCTGTCTTCACAAAGGGCAGAGGAAGTGCAGTTCACAAAGGCTGGCATATTCCGTATTTAAGCATTTTGCCATGTGTTTTGCTTGCTAAGATAGTGCCAGCGTGTCACTGGCCTGTTAAAGTAGCTCACTGTTTTTACCTTTTAGCTATTTTTTAAAATGTTTTTCTGTTTTTCCTATAATTTCTGAAACCTCTGAAACTTTGGCAAAGTGAAGTACAATTTCTTTCCAAACAGTGTTTCCACCACTAAATTAAATTCTACATTTTACTACCACTTTGGATTGAACACTTTCGATTCTGAAACAGAAACTTACATTAACACACATCTAGTGTTACATAAGTAAATAGTGCTAAATGGAGTTGTGAATGTGGTTGAGTGCATCTTGGAGACAGTGAGATTTGATCACTCTATCACACAATCCCATTTATCCCATTGGAGAAATCACAGTAAATAAAATGAATCACCATTACAATGACAATAAGTAAAGTCACCATGTGATGCAGTTTTGGGAGCTAGACCATGCCCCAATTACCTCTCCACAGCTTCATTTATACCCCTTCACTCTCATTCCAGCCCTGTGTCGAACAACATTGCACCCATGTATATATATATATTATGGATGCACCGATTTAAAAACTTTTGGGCTGATACGATAACCGATAATTATCACCTTGGAATAGCCAATACATATATTAATAACCAATAATTTTATCTTTGGTAATTAAAGCAATTTCTTATTGGATTAAAGCAAAACAAATTATTTTTTATCACAGGCTGTCTGTCATAGGACAAGTCTTCAGTATTTGATCATTTCTGTACTTTTTCTATTTCATCTTTTTTATAAGTTTGTGCATTTATATTTTTTTTCTGGTTCTGATGAATGGTTTCTACAGGGGCGCAAATTAGTTCAGCACTGGGTTTGTTTGGAGAATGAGGGAGAGAGCAGCTTCGAGGAAGAGTGTGTTTGAGCGAGTGTTTGTAATGGTTTATCAGTGTGTTTCAGTAGTAATTTCAGACACTGAATGACTCTATATCTTTTTTTGTATGTTTTATTTAAGAAGGGCTCCTGCATTGTGGTGGTTGAGAATATATTTCTGTAATTTAACCTGCTCTGTGTGTGTGTGTGTGTGTGTGTGTGTGTGTGTGTGTGTGTGTGTGTGTGTTTGTGTGTCCACATGGCAGACATAGTTGTGTATTTATATGCGTCATTGCATATGCAAAAAAAGGCGGCAAGTTCTCAGTTGTAATATCGGTTAAAATTCCAATATCAGACAGATAACATTAACTAAAAATATATCCACATATCAGTAAATAATATACTAGTGCTTCACTAACATATTTATTTAATTTATTCATTTTCTGCTAACCACAGTCAAAATCCTCAAATATATCACTCTCCTTGTCACAACCAACACGTATCCAATGATAAGACCTTGTAGTTGTGCTGCTAACTTTCATAAAACATCTCAACTGAATCGGACTAGATGTTTTATCTGTTCTGTATTTCTGTGAAGGTGCAGTGTGAATGGCAATCAATCAAGAGAGCATTAATAAGGTCAAGTTGGATGATGAGTTCTGGATCACAAACACCAGTCCAACTCATCCTAAAGTGTCAGGTCAGAGAATGCTATTTCTCTGCTCCTTAGATTAATGCTTATAACCCTCTACCTGACACTTGCCATTAGGCACGCAGACCTTATGCTCATGTGCAAGTACTTCAGAGTTTCTCCATCTCATTTCATGTTTTGTATGGAGATTATGCTGAGCATGTATCCACAATCAGTGCTCTCGAAGAAGCTGAATTAGCTAATTAGAAGGAGTGCCTAAAATGGTTTGACCATATAGTTTGTTACTCTGTCCACTGAGTCTGGCTATGAGAGACAACCCTTCATTTTTAGTTTTGGATCTTGTGATTTTTTTTTTAAATGTGTTTCCGAAGAGAAGCATAAACATTGTTTCAAATATCAGAAGTGAGGATCTGAGCTAAGTATAACTCTACCTTCTGAACTGAGGGAATTGGAATTACACAAACTCACAGCTCATTCCACAGAAACCGAAGATGTGGAAAAAGGCCACAAACAGCCTGCTGTGTTTTCAGAATTTGGGTAATTGAGTAACTAAACTCCATGCTAAACAAGGCAGAGATGAGGTCTGCAGGATCGGAGCTGGAGGTGGTTCACTCACTCAAATAATGTTAAATAAATTGAAGATATTGTACATTTTCTTGTTCTTGCTCAGAGAGTTTGTCCTAAAAGAACATTTTAACTTTCTTTGTTGTGTGGGTTCTATAGGTGTGCAGGAGGGCTGATGTTCTATTATTCATAATTCATCAAACATGAATGCACTCAGATTTGTTTGTGGTAGTCCATTGGATTTCTCATAGGATGCCAAGCCCAACTCCACAGCAACAGAAACAGCAAGGACACCAACACTTAGAGCAATAACATCAGTAAAAACTAAAGTAATACAGCATTAATACCACAGCTCTTATAGTTTTAAATAAAATGTAGTTTCATTCATTCATTCATTTTCTAGAGCTTAACAAAAAATGAAAATCATATTTTAAGGCAGAACTTTGGACGTGTTTACAAGAAGCATGGAACATATCCCTATGGATCTCTGAAAAATTCTGTCAAGAAAATTTAAACTGAAAAAAAACAAACAAAATGTAACTATACAGAGTGAAAAATGATATTAGATGCGTGCATTACATTACTGAGGATTCTGTGAGACACTTTGTTAATTGTGTTTTCAGTTTTTTACTTGACTTTGAAAAATGAATAACTTTTGCTTAAAGGCCATTTTGATGGGGAAAATAATAGCCGCAAAAATTTCTTTCTTCAACTTTACAAAATCAAACAAACTCATTGAACAACACTGCAGTCACATTGGAGGAGAAAGGAACTCTCAAGCTCAGAGATCTGTCTCAGAGAATCCTCAGAAATCAGCCCAAGAGATACAGCAGACAACTGTCTATAAACAGAACACCTTCACGATAACTCTCTCAGTCAAACCTACTGCATAACGTACAGCTCCATATTTGTATTGGACAATTTTGGAGACACTATTCAAAGCCTTAATTACATGAACTGAGCCCAAGATTATTGGACAGTGGAACAGACTTTGGAGGAAATAAAGGAAATCACCTGCATTCTCTTTGTCTTGCTTTGATTATAATGACAGTTTCCATGAATGCTGTCGCTTCTAGAGCTTTTACAGTGTGACCACTGATCATTTCCACATTGCCAATGTACTCCAACATTTAATTTGTCTTGACAGTCTCTGCTCAAACATCCAGTTTCCAAACCCATCTTTTAATGTTACAGTGAGAAATTGAAATCTTAGTTGACATGAAATCTATGCTGAACCCCTCATCTGTCTACATCATTTGCATTTTCTGTTGATTACTTAAGAACTGGCATAGACAGTTTCAACAAAGTGGTGTAGTACAGTTGTATAAAGTAATCTGCATTCTCCTAGTGAAATTACACATTTATTTTGTCTAATATTTTAATTCCCAAATTTTCTCCTCAATTTTTAGTCTTGATCTGTACTGTTAGGTAGTGGAGCCATGCTGCAGACCTAGAGAGTGAAACCTGCAGAATTGACCATGTTGTCCAAAAATGTAAATCAATAAAATATAATAATGCCTTTGCAAACATTTGTAATGTGATTAATTATTTCATATTCTGTGACCGCTTCATTATTACTGCTGATTATTGTTTGCCGTAGGCCCAGAACCTACTAAAACAATTGGGAGGAAGGCAAGGAAACCCTAACATGTTGTTTGATTCTTTCCATTATTTTAAATTTAGCTGATAAACATACACTGAAGGGTAAAATTAGCTAAGATGCTATTTTTGCTTTTTTCAATTGAGAGGGTATATCAACTTATATATATATATTTAAAGTTCTTTTGTAAAGGTTATAATATAGGTCAAATTTCATAAGCTTGTAAAACTATATAAAATGGGTGATATACTCTACTTTGACTTCTGCTGGGCACCTTTTTAATGTTGACAATTCAAAACTAGTTAAAGGAGAAATGCCATTCATCATGAATTCCTACAGTCCTAGGCTTATTACAGTCTATGGCTTGTCCTTCTGCTATGACTTATTGTCCAGGCATTATAGCCATGTGTATAAACATTTGGACTGGCCACTTTACTTTACATCAAATTAAGTCAGGTTTCCAATGACAATGCACAGCATTAATTCCACATATGATTTCACCTTTGCTGAGAGCTTACAAATGTATGCCAAATTTGCTGAAAGTATTTAAGGCATCATTTCACTGTTTGCACAGTCTGTTGAGTGGCAGCACATGCTTCCATGCACACGCACCCACCCACACACACACAAATGAATATGTAAATAAATAAACAAATACATCCTTTAACTTCTGAATTAGGCCGCCATCTTTGTGTCACGATTAGAATTTGATTGTCTGAGGATTATTGCATATAATCTACTTAGAAGTAGATAGTAGGTGGCAGCTGAATATTAATCATAATCTTATTTATCTAAAATATGGAAAATATATTTATGATTTTTCAGCACCGATGTGATACATGGAGGAGACTTTCCAGTCAACATTTTATTGACAGTAGCCTACAGGGGGTTAGTTTATATGCACACAGTAGCCACCTCACTCTAACAGTCTGAGTGTGTATTTCATAACACTCTGGATTCCATAACTGAATAATGAGCCCTGCACCTGCGAATGTATGATATAATTAATCATATAATAAATACGCCATCACTGTGGTCAGCCTCTTCACTAGCTCAGCATCTTAAGCTGTGCAAAACAAGCGCATGACCTTTAATAACAAACACTGTCCCAAAGATAAAAGCAGAACTGTGAGAAGAGCTTTTCCTGGAACTGTACACGTTGGATTTAGAACAGAAAAACAGGTTTAGACTGGATGTTTTAAATATATGTTTGAGCCTATCTATCTATCTATCTATCTATCTATCTATCTATCTATCTATCTTTCTATCTATCTATCTAAGGGGTCTGTCCAGTCACATCTTATTTGTATCTTTCTTTCTTTGTTTATAGATTAATTCATTGATTACTTTGGTTGTGACATCCAGGGGTTATCTCTCAGGACCCTCAGTGCTATAGTTATCTGAAGGGCCTGGTTGATTGCCTGGGTCACTGTTTACTCATTGACCTCTGGTGTAATTAGTCGTTTGAGAGGCAATGAAATGAGGCCTGACATGCCCTCTTTTTGTGCCAAGGTGGATTGTTGACATCTAAATGTTAATAACACTGGAATAAGACCATGCAAATGGGCCATTAGCATCTCCTCAGTGGCCTGGGTCAGCACTCATCCATATCATCACCTGCCATCCTGACCAGGACTGAGTTCTGTCCATCCTCAGGAATCCATACTGATGTCTCTTGTTTCATACTAGACCTCAGACTCATTTCTAGAGCAGTATAGATCAGTTTGTTATGATTCTTGATTCACTCATCAATTAGACACACCATCAGAGGGAGAAAGAAATCATTAGATATGAGATAGTTAGACTGATGGCAACTGAATCACATCAATAGGCTCCAATTACCATAAGGGGCTATTATCAATGGAATGATGGTGAAAATGGATTTGTTTACCATAGTGTACTAAGAGGAGCTTGACTCTTAGCTCACAGTGCAGGCATCCCTCAAAATACGAATGAGTGGGAGGCAGAGAGAAATCCATCACACACAGTGGATGAGAGTAATGAGTGTGTGCATCTGCTAGAATGCCACTAGTTTGTCAAGAGGGTCTAATTACACTGTGAGACCAAATGTATTCTCCACTCAGGAGAGAGAGAGAGAGAGAGAGAGAGAGAGAGAGAGAGAGAGAGAGATCTATACAAATGGTTCTTTTCCCACAGTTTTTATACAGTAAGAGACAGGGAGGTTTCCAGTGATGTTTTATTATTTCACAGGAAATCTCAGTCTTATTTTGCTTGAATCTGCACACATTAGACCAAATGTTTCCTTGACCTGCTGCAGCAATTACCACATTACGGATTTATGCAGCAAATTTGTCTTCTCTAAGCAGTGAGAAGAATGACTTGTACTGTCAATTATGGCATGTGGAAAAGTGCTTATTAAAATCATAATAATAATGACAATAATAAAAGTCATTCTAGTTGAGTGCTGTTTTGTTTCTAATTATCTGAAGAGCACTCAGAGGACTACTGATAATAACCAGGAGCACTTTAGTCCCAGTCTGGGGAGGTTTTAGACACACACGCACACAAAAGAATGAGAGTGTATAAACATATTTTGATCCTCCAACATACGTACACACACACATACACACACACACACACACACACACACATATATATAATGTCACAGTACAGATTAGCCGCCATACTGGGAATATACTCATTACTAAAACACACAACTCAAATAAAAACTGTAATATTTACATTTTTCATTGCTTTTGTCAAAACATTTAGTCCTCATTTAGACAGTAAAATGAAGGAAATATGAATATGGATCTCTGACCCATTTATCCACATCATGTTTGTAAACAGAGCTGGTTTATCTACCTACACAAGAGAAAGGCAAAAACGAGAACGAGCAGCTGCCATTTCCCTGCATTTACAAGCCTTTACTGTCAAGTCCATGTGATGTCACTAAACAAGTGAAAAGCAAAAATGGAATGAGCCACCACCGTTTTCCATGTATTTACAAGAATGTATTGTCTAGAGCACATTAAAATTTTAGACTAAATAAGGTGACAAGGCTGGTGTTATTTTACCTTTAACTATAAACGACATTTTAGGAGGCAGATCCTTGCTTCTAATTCTTAATTGTCATATTCAAGCATTTAGTTCCATCTTAAATGGGTCTGTTTAAGAGTCTTATATGCATTATTCTCTAGCTCCTTTTTGAATACTCATTCCACATTAAACAGCTATGCGAAGCTAAAGCTAGCGCTAGGTTTTATAAACATAACTCGTCTTAAAACAGTATGTATTTCCCATTTCATCCATTAAGAACACAACCAATTGTACATCATCGCTCTAAAATATCTACTTACTAGTGAAACACTTATATTGCTGTGTACTATCAAGTGTGATTTCTCCATTCCACCTTAAATAGGTGAATATGCGAGGCGGTTCAAACAGTTCTTACTCTTTAATTGTTTAAAACACACACACCACTGAGAAACACACACTCGTCTGCATCAATTTCTTTAAAACAAACAAACAGTGGTATTTACACTTTTCAATCATGCTGTTATTCACCTTCTTCACGTCGCTATGTCTTACTTTCTTTATATAAAATACACAACCTATGGCCTTTACAGGTAACAACTTATTTGTTGTTACCTGTTCAGGAGGAGGGTGGCACGGTGGTGCAGCAGGTAGCGTCACACAGCTCCAGGGTCCTGGAGGTTGTGGATTCGAGTCCCTCTCTGGGTGACTGTCTGTGAGGAGTTGGTGTGTTCTCCCCGTGTCCGCGTGGGTTTCCTCCGGGTGCTCCAGTTTCCTCCCACAGTCCAAAAACACACGTTGGTAGGTGGACTGGCGACTCAAAAGTGTGTGTGTGTGTGTGTGTTGCCCTGTGAAGGACTGGCGCCCCCTCCAGGGTGTATTCCCGCCTTGCGCCCAATGATTCCAGGTAGGCTCTGGACCCACCGCGACCCTGAACTGGATAAGCGCTTACAGATAATGAATGAACGTTCAGGAGGAAATTAGACAGCCCTGACTCTCTTCTGTGTTGCTGCATCTAAATTGCCTTAACTTTTTAAACACAGGGCCAATATTTCCTCATTTTACTCATCTCTAGTCATGGAGTTTTTTAGAAGGGCAATGCGGCTTCTTGAGTCTGATAAAATATTACATCAACTCTGTTTACTTGGTCATTTCATGGCTGCAAGACTTGGACAGAGGGCGGGATCACAGGCATCACAGCTCCGCTCCAGACTGGGCACTTCTCAAAGAGAATATACTGCTTTAGCAATGCTATGAGAGGCAGCAGTGTTTTAGCTTTGACTGGTTCTTTATTCTATGATCACACACCCAGGGCATTTCATGACTAAGTACAGTAAATATCTTACAGATTGCTCCTTTAAGTAAGGTGTCAACCAGTTGTGGTAAATGTGGAATGTGAGAGTGAAACAAAGCTTTTATAAACCACAGATACTACATTCAATAACGTCTTTCCTTGAACCATTCATCCAGGACAAGAACTAATAAAGAACCTTTATTTTTAACAGTGCTCCAGTTGCCTGTATGGATTGACCTTGGTTTCTTTCTTTAACATCTCACAAGCTATAAGATTTCTTTGAAAACACAAGCTATATTTGCTACCTACAAGGATGCACCGGAGGTAAAATTCCCTTTATTGTCACACAGCGTTAGCCTCACTGTAACATACTAGTAGTGGGTTGTTCAGGCTATGTATATTTACCCTTTTATGTTCCTTGTTTGTGTCCTCAGTTAAATCTGTCCACTGCCTGTGTCAAGGGTTTTTCTTTTCTTCTTCTTTCAAGAATACAACTGTCTATTCTGAATAGAATGTGTTCTGTTCAGAAAAGAGACTGGTGTTGTTTACTGATGCAGTAGAAATGTTGATAAGTATCAGACAAGACAGTTGTTTTTATTGTGCTTTGTCTTTAATTTGCTCGCACCAAGGACACCGATTATGCAACTCCTGAGTGTCCTCAAATGTTAGGCTCTGAACATTTCACACCAAATAACATACTTTCCATGATCTTGTATCAATACCTTACCTTGCTTTATGCCTCAATTTTCCTGTTAACGCCTATTTAGACCATTTTTTAAAGGCTTTAACTCCTTCACTATAGCCATTAAAACTGTTTTTTAATTAATTAATGTTTAATTAATTATACATAATACTTTGACAGAAAATAAGGATGTAGTTTGTTGTTTATTGAATCTCTTCACAGTCATATTTATGTAAAGGTGTGAGCTTCATTCACAGCAGTGGCTTTGCTCACTAGCAGATCATCATTGGGTCACAACCTTTCACCCAAAGTCACCCAAGGCAAATACATATTGAGCAAGAAGACTGAAATATTAAATACATATAATTGTACATTTAATGGCATACAATGATGACAAATTGGGTCTTGGCAGCTGTGTCATAGCACAGTCACTTTTGATTTTGTTAGTTTTCTCCTTGAACCATAAATCCCAACCAGGAACTATTAACAAACAGAAGAATACACAGATATTTGTGACACATTTGGGTGCCACTTCTGGCATTTGTGGTTCAGTTGCTGTACTGGTAAGTCTATTTAGTCCAGATTTCGCCCACAACACTCCTGACATGTTGCCCATCTCGCCAGACTCAACTCAAGTCATTGTTGTAATTCAAGGCCAAATGTAGACCATAAGAGAAATGAAGATATAATAACTGAAGAGCCATATTTGGAAGAAATTGGGATTTAGAGAGTATTCTGGGACATTTCTGTGAGGATTTGATGGCATTTTTTCAGAAGAACAGTAATGATCATTCATTATAAAGGAACTGGATGAGGCTCAATCATTCAAGAAAACACAATTCCACTGCTCCACAGGCCAAGTGCCTGGATGTTTATTCCTTTCCTGCTTGTGCAGTGTATTGAGTGTGATGAGCATTAGCTCATGTGCAGCTGCTTCACAATGTCCCATTTCATTTGATGGAGTTCCGTGAAAATCATTCAAGGCATGTTAATCCACAATGGGTGCAAGTTCAGTAGATGAATCGATTACTAGGGGTACATATAGTGTACCTTTCCTACAGGGAATGTTAAGAAGGCTAAGAATCGATAGGTCCACCCAGTCATTGCAGCTAATCACATGCCAGGAGCATGTCTAAACCCACACATCGAATCAGGTAATGTGGAAAACACAGCTCTGGGCAACAGAGCCTGGAGTCTAAACATTGCTTAAAGGCCCCAACATCCTCTAGCTCTCTCCATCTGTGAGTAATCAGGCCTACAGGGACTCACTCACAGTCATGTAAACAAGACAATGTTTCCCTAGACCACCAGGATCAGCAGATGCATGCATGTGTTTGTGTGTGTGTGTGTGTGTGTGTGTGTGTGTGCACGCCTGAGACGGAGAGGAAGAGGGAGAGTGATGTGATGTAAAGCACTCCTATGCTCCATCCTTCCATCCACAGAGTAAGGCTCAACACATTTAATGCCGACTCTAGTGCAGTGTGAGGTGACATCATTGTGAAACACTCTCCGATTTTCAGATACAGTACAGGAATAAGAAGCATTACGCTTATCGCCCTCCAAATTCACTCTCATGATTGATACATTTCAAATCAATCACATTTTCCTCATAATTGAAGCAGTTATTAGAGTTACTTAAAGGGAAGCGATAAGGCTATGCAAATGTGAAAAGGAAGACGGAGGGAGTGTGCTGGAACTTGATAAGAGCTCCAGAAGGACATGGAGGAGCTTAGAGGAAGAAAGTGAGTGCTTAAGAGCTGCAGAAATGGTTAGAGAATGACAGATAGGAGTCCAAAAAAAGTGAAGATTTATAGTTGGGATGGTAGATGGGGAGAGAGAGAGAGTGTTGGAGAAAATTGTGAAGAACATTCACTGGCTTGAGTGGCTGATGTGAGGAAAAAAAGAAAAAAGAGTGCTGTGGCTGGAATGGCTGGTGAATAAGCAATGTAATGTAAAGATAGAAAGATAGAAACACAGGCAGGTGGAGTATAGTGGAGGGGTGTGCTGGACTGAGAGCCATCACCAGGCTGAAAGGTTGAAAGTAGAGGCAGCTCTGGCCTGGCGTTTCCAAATTCACTTGATGGATGGTCATTTTCATTGCCTCCTCACGCTTAATGAAGCCTGCAGTTCAGCTCTTAATTGAATGCTCTCTACAGTGGCAAGTTATTCACCCTGACTCTCACTCACTTCCTCAGAGCTCTCTCTCTCTGTCTCTCTCTCTCTCTCGCTCTCTCTCTCTCTTGTTTGTGAGACCGATCAGTGATGAGTAATGAGCAGAGTGAATCCTCTTTCACTGCTGCATGAGTTTTTACTCACACTATCTAATTCTTTTATGAGCAGGCAGGAGCAGGGCCTATGAGTGGGCAATGCTGAGGAAGGCATTTAGGGCATTTTCCCTTTTCTTCCCTCCGGATTCTTCATCTCATTCCTGTTCCTTGATAATATAATGGTTTAGCTGAATTCATCCTGAGAACCTTTGTTTCTTTATTTTTATTCGTAATGTTGCCTGATACATGGTCTGCGCTCACAGTTACACGGCAAAGGGTTCTTACTCAACTGATACATATTAGGCATTATGATTGTACCTCCCAGGACATCCAAAAGTCACAATCCGGCGGCACGGTGGCGCAGCAGGTAGTGTCACAGTCACACTGCTCCAGGGACCTGGAGGTTGTGGGTTTGAGTTCCGCTCCGAGTGACTGTCTGTGAGGAGTGTGGTGTGTTCTCCCTGTGGCTGCGTGGGTTTCCTCCAGGTGCTCCAGTTTCCTCCCACAGTCCAAAAACACACGTTGGTAGGTGAATTGGTGACTCAAAACAGTGTCCGTAGGTGTGAATGTGTGAGTGTGTTTCGCCCTGTGAAGGACTGGCGCCCCCTCCCGTGTTCCTGCCTAGACCCACCACGACCCTGAACTGGATAACCGGTTACAGACAATGAATGAATATGTTGGGTTAAAAGGTAAACACTTGTCATTTCAGCATAAACCAGCATTTTTGATCATGGCCAGGCGTTAACAGAAAGAACAGAAAGTCAGAGAAGAACATCTGTACGTATCATGGGGTACCTAATTTTCTGGTGTAACAGGCTAATTATAATTGAAAACCAAATTTAGGAGATATTTATAGTTTTAAACAGCTGATGTGGTGTTCCTCTGGCGAAAGTAGCACACCAAACCAGGAAAAGCAATGCTCATGTCCAGCTTGAAGCTCAGCAGCTCAGCTGACCACTTTCATTAGAGCTGTCAATCAGTGTGAGAAGACACCATAGAGTTGGATGTCTGTAACTGACTGTTAACACAAATAAAGTCCCTGGAGTATAGAGGCAGGATAGAGATGAGTTTAGGAGCTGAACTCACCAAGAGTGGAGCACATACAGGGTCGAGACTTGTCTCTCTGATCAATCACAAAGGAGTCTGTAAAGACTGAGTACTGATTTTCCGGCCCATTGATTATTAACCCGGGACATTTACTGATCAGATATATAGATCTTATATTGTTTTACTGAAGTCTAAACAAAAAGGTGAACAGTGATCATAAAGCTGCATTGCATTTGTGTTTCTGGCATACACAGTACATTAAAGGACTCATATCCTTTTCATGAGACTACGCCTTTAAGATTCTCTCTCAAATATTTGTGTGTGTGTGTGTGTGTGTGTGTGTGTGTGCCTGTGTGCATGTGTGTGGCTGTAATTGGCTGCTCCAATTGGCTGCCCTATATTGTGTTTAACTGTAAAAGCAGTCCTGTGTTGGACTGACTCCCTGTCCACCGTGACCCTCAAGGGGATGAAGAGCTGTGTAACTGAGCAATAAGCATATAATTGCTTAGAAGGCACTAAGATTAAACTAAATACAAATCCTATTTATAATATAATATGAGCACTTATATAATGTTATGTTTTTTAATGTGTTCACTTAAGCATTTCCAACTTCACAGTGTGGGAAGTCAAAATTATTTGCATTTGTCTGATACCTGACTTTACATTTACGTTACATTAGTGATGCAAGCAGAAGATATGAACAAATGTAATGCAAATTCAAAATTAAATTCTGTGGTTCTAACTAGGTACTAGATAAGACACCTTACCTACGTTTTTTAAGATATACTTGTTATGTTCAAGTTAAGTGTTTTTGTGTGTTTTATGGATATTTAGTGGACTATAGTGTGTGTACTGGCAAAAGACAATCTAAAGCAATGTCTAAAAGACTATGCATAGCACTGTCTATAGATGTGATGCTTTCTGTGATATCACAAATACACTGAATTACAATGGACTGTGAGTGTGTTCACACATAACATGATACATGATATGCCTCCTAAAACAATACCACATGGTACAAGAGAATTTACTCAGAATATTGTCCTCTGAGTAAAACCCACATATTTCTGTGTTTTCATTTGGCCACCTGTGAAGACGTTTGTATACATGCTTAATGTAGCTATATGTTCCTTGTAAATTAAGCACTTGAGGTCATGCGCCCAGACACATGCAGACACCCATAAACCCCCATCACTACCGCACCAACCTACCCCCCTCCATACACACACACACACACACACACACAAAGAAGACACTGCAGTTTTGAGATTAGTGCTTTAGCTGGCATGTCAAAGTGCATTAAAATATTTCAAAGATAATATGAATTATACATGGTAGATGGTTGGAAGGGAAGCCTATAGAGGGCATCTGCTTGACCCGGTGTTACCGGCTGCTGTGGACCCTGAACAAACAACAAAATACTGTTGTTAGTGTCAATAACAATTAGCAGTTTAGAGAAAATGTTTGTGTTAACTAAAGTCACAAAATGTTTTTGTTAACTTGTGCTGGGAATAGCATTGACTATTACTTTTCGAGCTCACTTGATCTTAAAGTGCACTTCCGAGAGTCTGTCTCTCTCTTGATTTCTTCCAAATGATTCATAAAACAGATGGTTGAACGTTTCCCACACTCCTCTGTATTGGCGTCAAACATGGGGTCAACATGAGTTTACCCACTCACTGAGAAGGAGACACCCTCGTGGGAAAACGACTGACTTCACATTTGCATTAAATTGCATCAAAATTTGTCCTGTATAAAAAGGATTTAGATTAATTTGCCCATAACTAGGGATGAGCTGACATCCAACTGTGTACAGAGAGCTTGTCTGTGCTGTTGTTAAACCAAGTTTGACAAGTGTGAAAAGGCTTCCCTATTGTGTTTGGGTTTTTTTTTACGATACACAGATTCAGTCGAAGGTCATGGGCTGCTATAAACAAGCCCAGCATAAAAACTTTAATGAGTGGAGACTCTTTGCAACAGTGGAGGGTGTGTGTGAACCAGTGGTTGGGCTTGGATTTTGGAGAGTCTATTGTAAATGAAATGGACAATGTGTGATGCTTTGCCTGAAGGGTGTGTGTGGGAGATACACACAGAGAGAGAGAGAGAGAGAGAGTATCTCTTCTGTGGCTGTGTTAGAAAAAGCATCTTGTCCTTGGCTTTCTCAGACTCTCACAGTCTGCCCTGATAAGGGGGCAAAGATGTGACCGATTAGCATTAATGTATTCATTTGATGTCAAGCGGTCTAAATATTTCAGGCACTGGAAAGCAGAGGGAAGATGATCTGAGCGGCACTGCAGTGGCCCTGTATTATTGATTGATCACACACTATGCTCTTGTCACACTCGGCATTGAGCCTCTCTTCCGCTCCTCTAGTTTATTAGCATCCTCTGCAGCAGGTGGGGCGATCAAGTGTTGCTTTGCTTTTTTGGGGGGCATTTTTTTGAGCTGTGTGTCACTGTGTAAAGATAATGATGAAATTTTGCTGAAGAAGTGCTGAAATTGTGTTTAGAAAAAGATGAAAGGGAAGTTTATAGCCTACTGAGGAGACGCTAAAGCCATCAGAGACTGTAGTGCGGATATGTTACATGTTTAATGTCTCTCGCTTTCTCTTGCTCTCTCTCTCCCCCTCTTGCTTTCCCCCTAACGTTAAATTCATGACCAGTTATTAGCACAAGGCTACGCTAATAAACATGATGAATAATGGCATATTGAGTGCTGGCTAAACCGCGCTCACTTTCCGGATCTGGAGCAGCACTGAAACACTGTAGGCGATGGAGGCTTCAGAAGTGCAGCTCAAAGCAATGAAAGCACAGATGCACCGTTTGGCAGCAGATGAGGCTGTAATTGAAGTCTTATCATCTATGAGTCATCGTAAAGTGCATCTAACACATATGCCCATGTGTTCTTATATGACACCACATGCAGATGTGCAGAAAGGAACGCATGCAGTAGAGGACACCAAAATGGCCGACCTACTGCCTTGGAGAACCAGCCTAAAACTTCCAACCCATTATATTTCATCTGACTGCTCACTATATAACACATTAATGTTCAACTCTGTTCACTCTGCAGTAGCCCAGAGCTCTGGAGCACTCTTTGCCTTTTTCAGATCAAATGTGGAAGAAAAAGTAGAGCCGGAGCTCTCATATATGAAAGTTTAGAGTGCTGTTTATCTGAAGGGGACTGTTATGGGTGGTCTTTCATGTCTTACATAGTAGTTATGACATCCATTTGTTTCAGTCTTTTATTATGTGTTATTACAACACAGAGCAAGATGAAACTGTGCATTTCTAAGTTAAATAACCATGCAGTGTCTGTTTGCACTTTCTGTTACATCATTCCTTTTCTCCCACAAGGCACTCACTTTGCTGCATTTGCTCATGTATTTGACCTTTAAACATATACATTTTGCTTTAACATCAAAAACCTTACACTGAGGGCTATGCGCGGCACTTATAACATCGCTCCATTAGTTAACTGCATGCAGTGCTCTTGCATTGTAAAAGGGTTTTTTTTCTTTCACTCTGGACTCACAGAGTTAGACATGCTGCCACTTCTTTCTGTCCAAGATCATTCAGAGCAGACCTTTGTTCTTAGAGCCTTGCTATACAGCATACAGCCCTAACACTGTACGGACATTTTCACACAAGTCAAGAGCATCTTTCTTAGGTGAGAAGTTTTTTTTTTCTTCTTTTTTCTATTTTTTTGAAGCCTGAGTGACCTGAGAATTGTGAGGGTCAGTGCTCTCTCACCTCCCCAGAGACGCAAACCTGGGTGCAATTTTCCCCCCTAAAGAACAGAGCTAATCAACCTTACCATTTGGTGTGTGCATGAAACACTCTCTGCTCGCTCCCTGAGGATTCACATTGTCTGGAAAATTGTCACTGGGGAGAGAAAAAAAGATGAAGGGAAAAGGAAGCTTGAAAAAAACAAAGAAATATGCAAAAATTAAACTGAGAAACAGTGATGTGTAGTAATCACAGAGGAAGAAAATGGCAGAGATGTGTGTGGGGGGGGAGCACAAATTGCTACATGTCTCTACATTATTTCTGATGTAAAGTAACCTCTAACCCTTCCATTCAAGTTCATAATTACAGCTTTCCTTCAACAGACCCATGAGTAAGCTGGCTTTTGATTAATATCCAGTCTTATATATAATAGCAAACCAGTGTAGTGGAGACCCCTGACTTAAACCTGCTCACTCAGTGTGCTGCAGAAATCCAGTGGGACTCTACTCAAGCAAATGGAAAGACACTGAGCACTATTTAATATTGTCATTACTGTAAGCATTAAAAGAGCACTTTTAATACTATCTCTTCAAAAAGGAAAAGTGTAATACAGGTCTGGGGAACGTTAGCACAGCTCTAAATCTAAGTACTACGCATTAGCGATAACACAAACCACAAAGAAATGCATTAGAAATTAATAAAATGTGCCTATTCTACATCCATTCCCAGTCCTGACCGCCTTGTGTCTTACACACTCGTTATGTTTCCTCTACTGTACACGTCTCATAAAAGACATGGGTAGTCCATTAGAGAGTTCAATGAGTTTATTAGAAAACACAAAGCACAAACCTGTGCATCATTTGGTAATGTCAGGGCTTGGATTGGTATGTAGTCCCATTATGTTTTATACTCTGAGTTGAGGTTATTTTAATAGAGTTCTTGAGTTTTTCTCTGCTTCACATAATGCCTAGCACCCTTTAATTCATGGTCTCATTGGTTTGGTATGATTAGAATCAGCCTTGGTGGATTCCTAGATTCAGTCCACTGGGACAATTTCACTCTAGCACTAAATTTCATACCTCCAAGTCCTCCAATAATCCACAGACACCATCTCATAACTGCATCACTCATGGATGCTGTCTCACTTACTATCTAGGTCTTAGCCATTGTTTAATATGGATCGGGGCATCTACCTGTTGAAGAGCGGTAAACGCTGGCAGTGGGAGTCTCCAAACAAGTGGAATGGCTGGAAGGGTAGAACAGGCACTCCCACACAGCCTGGCACCAACACACCGCAGCTCAGCAAGAGGCAGGCCACTGCTACACTCTCTGGAGTTATCTGTGAAAATGGAAATGGAGTGCTTTATTGACTGAAAATGTGAAGCCAGCTAAACAGTGGAAAAGTATTCGGTGGGTTCGGTCCATTTGTACCAGAGGAGAATAAAAAGGAGGGATGAAAAATTGTGCACCCTCTGAAATATTCACACTATCACAGTCTACAAAGCATACAGTGCAGTGTTCCCGTAACAAACGAACTGAATTCCTTATTTCAGACCAATGGCTGAACCAGCTTACTGCCTGAAGCCCTCTCTATTTCTACTTTGGTTCCTTTTTCATCCAAACGATTTCTGTGCCAGAAAGGGAGATGGCACGCTCCTCTGTTCTTCCCTCTGTGTGGCACATTCATTTGCTTTCTATCCTTTCAGATGTGAAAAGCCATGGATGTCTGACATGACATCAAAGGGCCATGATCTGAGGCAATCTAGCCGTCACTCTCGGTGTCTTCCCTCTTACATAAATCATACAACGAGGGATACAGATTCCTCTGCGTCCATATGAATGTGACACTTCCATGGAGGTAATACATTTAGCTCATACTGTTAGTGTTTTCCTGACAAGCCTGACACTCCAGCTGTGAGGCCTCAGCTGTGCTGCATTCCCACACACTTCCACATTCGCGCGCACACACACACACACACACACATTCTCCTTGGTCTGTTTACTCCAGAAAGATCATCAATCTGCCTTAGAATCATTAATAACTCAGGTGTAACCACCCCCGTTCACCAGCGCTGCAGACCCCACAAATGCATTTTTTTTGTGGGGTGGGGGGGTAAATGTATGTGAAACAGAATTCTGATAACTGTGACAGTGAGAGTTATTGCTACCTAGGTTTTAGCTGCAGAACAAATGGATATTTTAACTAAAGAATGTGTGCCTTCACAATGTTCTTGTGGTTTGCTCACATTTTCAAACTGCTTCTTATTATAAGAAAACCATTCAAAAATTCAACACGCTTGGAGGAGAAGAGTTGTTTCAGTAACGGTTGAACACACTGTGTTGCGAGGATAAAATAGGATCAGACACAGCAGTGCTGCTGGAGTTTTTAAACACCTCAGTGTCACTGCTGAACTGAGACTAGTCCATTCATTCATTCATTCATTCATTATCTGTAACTCCTTATCCAGTTCAGGGTCGCGGTGGGTCCAGAGCCTACCTGGAATCATTGGGCGCAAGGCGGGAATACACCCTGGAGGGGGCGCCAGTCCTTCACAGGGCAACACACACACACACACACACATTCACTCACACACTCACACCTACGGACAATTTTGAGTCGCCAATCCACCTACCAACGTGTGTTTTTGGAGTGTGGGAGGAAACCGGAGCACCCGGAGGAAACCTGAGACTAGTCCACCAACCCAAAATGTCTGTATAAAAGCGTCCTGTGGGCAGCACCCAGTGACCAAAGTGTGCAGCAGGAGATGAGCTACTGTCTCTGAATGTACATCTACATCTAAGAGGACTACATATATAGGTATGTCTAATAAACTGGACAGTGACTGGACCCGGTGTTTAAAATCTCCCGCAGCTCTGTCTGATCCACTGATACAAGCACGACACACGCTAACACACTACCACCCCTTCAATGTAACTGCAGCCCTGAGAAGTATGCAGTGCAACAAACGGACTACAGTCTAAATACTAGAACTACAGTGTGCACCTATGATGAGCAATGAGTGTAGAAATACATAGCTTCAATGTTTCAGCTGATGTACAGTACACAATACACCAACGCACAGAAGACACTGCGGTGCACATGACTTTGTGCTCAGATCACTGCCCTTGTCCTCTCTCTTTTGCCTTTGTTCACCTCAGATACTATTGCTTCCTTTATCTTTATTGGTCAGATTTACACACACATGCACACACACACACATGCACACACACACATTTACAGGTACAAGCACCTATAAACACACACAGTCCAGCTAAGTGTTCAGCATGATAAATGAATGCAAATTATGAATACAAATGACCAAGTGCGAGTGAAGAAAGGGGACCCATAATTCATGATAACCAGCATGCCTTAAACAACTACCCACAGAGCTTAAGCACCTCACTAAATAACACGGCTAGATTACAGTCGGCCGCTGATTCATTCCGACAGCTGCGAGGCTCCGAGGTCACGTTATCCACCCTTTAAACACACACTTCTCTGGGCTTGTTCAAGTACGCCATGACCGCAGTCATTACCTCATGTCAAGGAAAAAACACACACGGTGTCTTGGGGGCCCACCACTTGACATTTTCTCCTTCACGCCCGTTTCAGGCATGCGTCATCTCCGGACGCAGACGCATGCGTCTGCACATCTGCCATGCCACTACCTTGTTGATCTATGATCAGACGATAACAGGAAAAAATGTGCTGAATATAGAGTGAAAACAAATGATTCCGAATGTTGGGAGCGAATGAGGCAGGCAGCCAGGACAGATAACAGAAGACTAAAGAATGATCCAGAATCTCCAAACCCTTATGAGGGGCATCCATCACCAAAGACAGTCAAACAAATGGCATCTCCCATATTCAATTAGTTCTCCCTGCAGGCTATGTACATGCTCGTCAACCTGTGTAGGTCTGTGCCTGAGCAACACACACACACACACACACACACAAACACTTACCCTCACTCGAATGCACACACTCATACCCATACAATGGCACACGTGCCCTGTTCCTGTTTCCTACGGTGGTGAATTGTGATTATTCAAACCAGAACAACAGTGATTCACTCTGAGCTACAAGCATCAAAAGACTATAAGAATTCTATGTAAATGGCCATTTCTGAAAGATCCCCTATAGGATCTTTACTGTATCTAAGAACTAAACTCATGAATATTGTGATTGCTATTGTTTAAACACAGACACTCACATGATTCCAGTTTTCATTTAAAATTTGTTTTACTTTGTAGCAGTTTTACCCTCACATTTACATTTACGTTCAACATGAAGCTACTGCTGTCTTCCATTTCCAAAGTCTGTCAGATAATCTTTGGTCAGGTTACTGCTTGTATTCACAGCCATGGTTTTGTTTTTGGTAATTTTTGTTTCTTCTTTAAAGCGTGATTAGTACGTTCCACACAAACTATCTGTGTTAATCTCGTGTGATCCGATCACATCTGATCTAAATGGATAATGAGATGTGTAGCCTTTTACATCTGGCATTTTTCAAGCCTTCAAATGTATCTAAAGTGAACACTTGTGTTGAGATGTCATGGCTGAAGAACTACAGGAAATATGCCATTAGTCCGCTGTTGTTCTGATTTAAATTGATGGGGTTGATTCCACACGACAGAGACACAGAGAAGGCCATCTCACAAATATTAAGAGTATTATAATTCATATTTGACCGTAACAATTTACCTGACCATCTGGGCTTTAGTTAAACTGACGGATCTGAGTCTCCAACTCTTCAACTTCGTCCAGAGGAAAATACATCAGTTTATTGATGTGTATATTGCGCAAGGATGCATTCTTTAGACCATGTTTAGTCAATATTTGCAGACTATTTCCCATTCTGAGTTTTTGTAGGTGCGGGTGAACCAGAACATCTCTGTGCAGAATTGAGCCCAAGGCTTTGGATTCGACTCTCAGTTTTCAAAGATTTGGGGAACCAATCCTTTGGAGATTTCAGCCCTATTGTGCACATATACAGCCTGTTACAAGCGTTGAGACCACATGGACTGCTAGCACAACTTATAAACAGATGGGAGTACATGAATAAAAAATCTGCACAGCTGCTTTCATCTCTGCTGTGACATAGCTGATTAGGTCCTTTTTTTTTTTTAATGCAATGGGACACTTTAGCTTTCACACGAAAAAAAAATATATTATGGTCATATACATCCCTGGTCAGCTCCATGAGATATATATGTGTGTGTGTGTGTGTGAGACGTACACGTGCCTGTGTAAATTCAGCATATTCTCATGCCTTGATTCTCTCCAGGAGCCTATAGTTGCACTATGAATAACTCTGGAGTCGGAGGCATAGGTGATCATTGTAATGTTGTACAAATGTTTCTACAGTAGCATGAGGAACTATAGCTCACTGTTGCTAACAGCTTTTCAAAGAATGGAGAATGTTATTCTCTGACAGGGACCATCAGCATGTTCACAAATATACTACTACGGAAACACTGCTCATCTGGTATCTACAGGTAAGAAACATGTTTATCATGGAATGACATTTTCTGTCATTCACCATCACCCTGTAATAAAGCAACACACTGTAAAAGCACTGATTCTGTCAGCGTGTGTGTGTTGTTCACTTAGGAGCAGATCTCAGAAGACACTTTCTAATGCCAGGTGTGATGGAGGCTACAGCAGCACAAAGTTGCAGAGACATACACACACACAGTCACACACACATTTGGCCTTCACTGTTAATGGCACACACACACACACACACACAAACACACACACACACACAGAGAGAGAGAGAGAGAGAGAGAGAGAGAGATTTGGCCTTCACTCTTTCGAGCACAATTGGAACATTTAACCCACAAGACCAGCAAGCAGCACTGAAAACCTGAACACCTTCACCCTGCCTTTCTATTAAACTGCAATGATGGTACAAATAAAAGAAGATACTTTGCAAATGCCCACATCATCGCGGAGAAATAGATAACCACCCACCAACTATTACAGACTAATGGTAGGCTAATGTGAGGAAGAGCAAGGGCTGAAAGAGTCATTTGAGTGTGGGAGAATGCTGGACAGCCTGCATGTCTACAGAGACAGCACGACTCTCTCTCTCTCACACACACACACACACACACACACACACAGACCAAGTAAGTTCAGGCCACCCTGCATGTTCATCTGAACCAGGTTCGAAAGGCAGAGAGGTGTGTTAGCTGATAGGAAAAGACAGCAAGGGAGGACAGTTCTATGACAAGGTGGAAAAGAATGGTGGAGATAACTAACAAAACGAGAATATAGCAAAGGAGAGAAAAATCAATGTCTAACAAGCAAAGCCAAGAAAATGCCAATAAGCCGGCAGGCTGAGATATTCCGAGGCAGACGCCTTTGCACAGATAGTCCAGTCTGTGAAGTTCATTTGAGAGAGCTGTTTTCATGGTAAAGTAAATGAATAAATGAGGGAATGCACTTTTAATTAAGCACTGTCCCAACAGACTCTGTGGAGCAGAAGAGGCACATTAACAGGAGCGGATGCAGAAACGTCCCGGGCAGACAGCGATGATGCTGATAACAATCTGTGTCAGCATTTACATACTGAGCATGTACGTCCAAACTTTCAACACAACAGAACACAAAAATTAAGGATAATAATCAAGAGTTTTATACTCTTTACCATAATATGACCCTCTGCTCTTCTGAAAAGGCTTCACAGTAGAGGCTTTAAATATCTGCTCAGCCTTAAAACAACTCTAGGTAGTATTTGTACCTTAAAATATCAGCTTCAAAATCATTGTGATCCTCCAGTGACCTCGGTTATTGCTACTCCGGACTCAGCACTCCAGAAACTGCACTATGTAACTTTTGGAGAGGGTATGAAAGCACCACATCACCCCACTTTCCCCTCGCCCTTGATTTTAGGGGAATGTTGTAAAAGTGAATTACATCATAACCTTGTATTTACACTCATTATCCATTTTATCAGCTCCACTCTCCACAGATGAGCACTTGGTAGTTCTACAATTACAGACTGGTGTTCACCTGTTGATCAATGTACTTTTTTTTAGCCACTTTTTACTGAGCCTTTTGTCAATCCGCGTTAAAGAGGTGCAGCCATCCACAGAGCAGGACATCGTTCTGAGGCGTGCTGTAGTGTTATGCGACATCTAGTGGCACGGTGTATAATAGGAATGCTGTGTTACTATGACGACGCCAGAGCAGTGTTTGGAGCTACTGGGGGAACAACGCCATGTTGTTGTTTTGGTTTGTCTGTTGGACGATTAGCTAGATGGGAAATGGCTAGCGGAGAGAGCAAGACTGGCCTGGAACTAGTGTTGCCAACCGTTCCATAAAATATGTAATCGTCCCGTATTTAGACACTAAAAGATGCATTCCATGTTACCACTATGTCCCCATTTTTTTTATATATATTTTGATTTTTCTATGAAAATTTCTTGCATCAGTCATCCTTTCCGAATATACTGCTGTGTTTGTATTGGCCTCTTTGACCGCTACATCAAAGTTCAATGTTGTATGAAAATTATATCATATTGTGTAGCAAAAACAGCAATATGCATTGTGAAATTTGTGTATTGTTGCATCACTAT
The DNA here is from genome assembly GCF_029633855.1 of Hoplias malabaricus. NCBI lineage: Eukaryota > Metazoa > Chordata > Actinopteri > Characiformes > Erythrinidae > Hoplias > Hoplias malabaricus. Next base: position 34,901,131 of record NC_089805.1, on the reverse strand, counting down.
AAGGTGACTGGTATTACAGGTAGGCCAAAGCAGTGTTAGGAGCCTTGCCCAAGGACTCTTACTGGTGTAGCACTGACTGGTTGGCCAGACCTGGGATCAAACCCTGGTCTCTCACATGGGAGTCAATGGTGTTACCACTGTACCACTTTCTCCAAAGGTCAGGACCACTACAAACCTGGTATTATTTGACTAGTGGATCCCTCTCAGCTGTGGTGTTAGTACAAGTGTAACAGACTCATGATTAACGGTGACCAGAGAGTGTTGTAATATATAATAAACAAATATAGTAAGCCCAGGATCAAATCAGGGTTAACAAGCTGGCCAGGTTATGAGGAAAGAACGGTAGAGGGCAAGAGGACACAGCAATTAAGGACAAACAAATCAATTGGCTAATGAAGACTGCTGTGTCTGTGTCTATGGCCAAGCAAATATATAGATCCCTAGCTCAGATCATTATATACTCTGTGTATTACTCTGTGTTTCTAAGTGTTTGGTGAGCTAGGGGAAGTGTCTAAGAAAATGTATCTCCTGCAGCAATGAGTCCCCAAGACTTTTTCTTATTGTTATTGCTTTCTTTTTTGTATTTTGTGGACTGAACCTGATTTCTAAAATTGCCATAAATAGAGGGTCACTGCACAAACTGTAGGCTAGGACAGATCGATGTTTTCAGCCAATAAATTATAGAACACAGAAGTCTGACTATTTACAGCGAGAATTAGTGGCAAATAAGAACAAACAGCGGTAAAGTAGTCAACTGCTCAATTCAAGATATGAAGATTTACTGTCTATTTCTATTGGAAAAGCTTTTGAAGTTAATAGACATGAAAGCCTTTGCCATCCTCCCTCTCACATATTCCAGCTCTGTCCCTTGCCTGACTCTTACAGTTGTGAAATCTAACCAGGGAATCGTGCTCACACTCAAGGCCTGTTGTGTATTCACTTCTGATGTTCGGCAGTAACAGAAATCTAACCTCCATACTGAATAAATAATTCAAGATACAGGAATTCTTCAGTGATTGTCCAGCTCAGAAATTATGCTCACATCACGGCTACAAATGAAAACGCTAATTGCAGCAGAATAAGGGACCTGGGTAGCCTAGCAACTGCACCCGGCCATGTAAATGGGCTTAAGGGCTTGATCAAACTGTTGCGTGTGAACTCTCATGCCTCCCTCAATGCCCTTCATTTCGTTTCCAAATTAGCCATGCCCAAGCAATCAAAGATCTGAACAGACCCCCTTCTGGCAATTTGGCCATTTGGCCCTTTTAACATTTAATTGTCTGTTTGATTGTTTTTACTTATGCAGACTTCATTTTTTTTCCTAATACAGTGTCTCTTACTGTGCAAAAGCCATGAAGACGAGAAGCAGGGGAAGACATGCTTGGAAAATGCATTTACTCCAGAACGATATGTAAATGACAGTGTCATGACTTACTGTCTTGAGGCTGTAGGACGTTAATAGACACATTAGCATGTAAAACACTGGTCTCCAGCAGAGGTCCATGTAAATGTGTGTGTAACCAACAAAAGGAAGCATGGTTCTAAAAACACGTCTTCTGCTTATTCTTGCTGAAGCCTACTCATTAACATTTTATAACCTGGCCCGACTTCAAATAAAGGTGGAGGTTGAATCTGGCATGGGGTGAAACTGTAAATAATATAAATACAAGAACTGAAAAGCGGGTCAGAAAGAACCGGTGGATCACCGAGGAAAAGATGATGAACTTTTACTTAAAGCACTTACATCAGCTGTTTCCTGCCACAACTAAATCTTTTATAAGGGCTCCCTGACCTTGGTTCTGTCTGTTGTCATGTTCCTCTAACTTCATCTCTCCTTTTTGGAAAAAAAACTGAACTAGGATTTGCTGAACTTGCATACAGTAGCGCGGTATGGTGATTTTGTCAATTTCAAATACATAGGAAGTATATGTCCCACATTCATTCACATCCCTAGAGGATCATTTTTACACAGATATTTTCCAGTATCTCCCTTACACAGGGTTTTTTCTTTGTTTGTTTTTACTGTGTCTTTACATAGTTTACATACACACTACATATTGTTGTTACCTTGAAATTAGAGCTTCAAAATCACTGTGATATTTCAGAATGCTTCCTGTAATAGAGAGAACAGAGCAGCTGTCATTGCTACTCCAGGCTCAGCACTGCAGGAACTGCACTTTTACTTTCCCAATGATTTTAATACAAACAAATAATAAATAAATAAAAAACAAACAAAAAAACTCTTTCCTATGGTTTCCTTTGAAACTGATTTTCATTCATGTTCTGATTGGCTGCTCTGTGTTGTTCCTTATTTAAAAAGCGGTCTAGGCTAAAATATACTTCATACTCCAGGATGAGTGTACAGACAGAACTGCTGTAGACTGAATGTGTTGATAACGTGATGTGGTCTATAAGGTCTGTTGAGTAAATATTACATTTTGAATCTTTATAATCTTCTTTTAAAAAAGGAAACTCTGAAGATCACAGGACCTGCCCATGTTATTTACAATGGATGGCTGAATACCAATCATTTGTGAAGAGATCTTGAGTGCACTTGGTGCTTGCTGTGTACCTGAGGATAGGGGAAGCCTGGTGGGCAGCGTACTGGTGTGAGTGGAGCCGGATATGTTGAAAAAGGCAATGCTGGAGCTGGAGCAGGACCACAATGCTCTGGGAATGGTGCTTTCTGAGGGGTATACCTGCTACTGCTTACCCCCTCAGCCTTATGGTACTGGCAGTCCTGAGCCTGGAGCCCAGCCATATGGCCTACTGGCACACCTACTGAGAGGGGTTATACAAAGTTAGAGGACAAACTCATTGGAGAAGCCATGAAGCCATAATAGTTCATTACACAGAGAGAGAGAGAAAGAGAGAGAGAGAGAGGTGAGAGAGAGAGAGAGAGAGAGAGAGAGAGAGGTGAGAAAAATATTTTCACCTTTGTCACTGGCTGAACCCAGGGTTTTCCTCCACAGTGCAGTGGTATGCTCCTGGTAGAGGTGGCTCCTGGCATTTAGAGTAGTGCCAGCTGTCTTCCTCACGCTTGCAGTGTCAGTGCCAGTCGGGTCGCGTGCCACACGGGCACCATCTGCACCCTCTCCCTGCAGACCATCTCTACCTTCAGTAGCACAAAGCAGAGAGAGTCTGAACAATAGAAGAATGTGAATAATGTAAAACTCCGTTGGCTGATCTTCCCTTTCCCAGTTGGAAAATTAAATGCCATCCCTTCCAAGCTGCCTGTTTAAAAACTAATCATTCTTGAGGCTCTTTTGCATGAAATGAATGCATGTCATGTCATTATGAATGTTATCTGAATTCAATCAGTCATTCTATGACTCCTTATCCATTTTCGGATTTCAAACCATGTGAGGAACATGTCTGAATATTTGTGCATTTACGTGTTTGTTGGTTGTTTGTTGTTGGAACTGTGTCCTTCAGGTGATGGAGCCCCATTCAATATTTTGGTGATGAATTGGAGGCTTTTGTGTTCCAAAAACACATGATCCAGCATCAGTAACCAACCTCACTAATGTTTACATGGATAAATGCCATCAAATCCTCACAGCCAAGCTCTTCTCAGAAGGGTAAAGGCTGTTTCTGTGGCAGTGTGGGAGAAATCACCTGAATACTCTTGATTTTAGAAGAAGGTACGTATGAACAGGTGTCCACAGACTTTGGCTGGACAGGGTATAATAACCATATCTAGAGTCAATATCTGATCTGTCTAATAAGCTCAGTATTAGCACCAATTCTGCTCCCATATCAGATCCGCATTAGAAAGGCACTCTGTAATATGGGGACGTCTTATCAGAATTCCTTATCACTATGATTAGCAGTGCTTCTGCTCAGGAGACTTAAGCTCTCTGTACGGTGGGCAGCGCTCCGTGGTGGGGAAGTAGGAGTACAGGTAAGAGAGAACAGCAAATGCAGATTGAAAATCAATTACGTTTAAAGTCAACTTCCATTACAAACGGCCTCCATTTCCAAAAGGAAAATAGCCGTATCGATTTGGACTGATGTTCCCTATTTCATGTTTGTTTTTTCCTCTTTCATTTTCAATATAATGAGTGACTTTTGGTGTTGGAGTGGAGCCCCTCTCCTGTCCCGAGGCGAGAGCTGACAGAGCACCGTCCACAGGCCATCCGCACTAACAAAAACAACACTTTCTGCACACAGCTAATGTGAGCCATACATCAGTGTCTTGTGTTGTCAACACCAAAGATTCCACAGCCGATAGAATGACATACTGTTGATCATTATCGTTAAAGTACTGTTACCTCAGAAGCCGTTTCCATCAACACCACCCTGCACTGAAAAGCGTGCTGTACCTTCATAGATTTATAGAAATGCTTGTGCTCTTAATGCACAGGAAATGAAAAAATATAAATCAGCTCAAAATTTAAAAGCAGTCCTTTAGCCGCAGATTAGCTTGGACGTACGGCTAAGCAGCCAGTGGGGAGCTTTAAACAGCTCTGTTCATGAGATTGTGTCATAAAAATGTACTGGGTCTCTGAAGGTCGAATAAATTGCCACCGTCTCTTTTACACACACTCATCCTCAGTCAGAGTTACAGCGGTAACAGCCCTCAGTGACAGAAACTAGTACTGTGGGTATTACTTAACTTCCAACTGTGGATATTACTTAAATTCCAAGCATGGATGATGTGATATCATATGCTAACACTGCATTTATTGTACCTAGCGCAGATGAGATAATGTTGAAACGTGGCTGTTGCACCATGCTGGTTGAACGCACTGAGGGGGGCTGGGTCTGACATTGCTGGCAATAAGCTGTCAATAACGTGTTGTACATTATAGAACATCCCCAGACTACAGCATCCACACATCAAACAGAACAACTTCTGGCCTTAAAAATATATATAATAATGTTGCAGCTCTTGTAAAACTGGATATGAAGTGGACAGGCATCAAGCACGAGTCCAGAGACACCAAATCCTCAGACTAAACAGCCTAAAGACAAGCAGACAAACAGAAAACAGCCTTATCAAGATCCACAACCTTCACTTCACATGAGGTTACTTACAATTTTTTGGCTAAATTAAATATGCTGATACGATACGACTACATTCACTGAAGAGTGCTATTATTATGTTGCTTCATAAAGCAATACTTAAACTTCACTTTACACATTTCCAGTGTGTTTGCTCTCCTGCTGCTATGCTGCATTAGATACAGATATATATAACCTACACAACATCCATGACAGCAGTAACTTGATAATTATGCCGCTTGATGAAATTATTCCAGTTAATTAAATGACCTTTAAAAGAACTTCAGACCATCTCATCTCATCTTTTCACCCCAGATCATTCTGTGTCTACATTAGCCCTTTCTCAGGTCATCGTTTCTCCAGGACACACCCATACAGAGCAATTGAGCCATCATAATCATGACAGTCCTGTTTTTGCTGTGCACTAGTAATTACCTGTAATGGGAAGGTTTTCAGTGGTCGGTTTCCCTCCGGCACGGAACGTAGCAAACACAGGCAAAATGGAACGCCCTTGTTTTTTACTCATCTGCCCACCATCCACTGCAGCTCCTCCAGTAGACACATTTGCTGCCTCTGTGACATCTCCAGTCTGGCATGAACGTGACAGCTGGCTGCAGGGCTCATTATGGGCTTTGGAGGCCTGAGCTGTTTGGACCTCTTCCATCCTCGCTGATTTGGTGGATACCACAGGCTTGAGCTTTTGGCATTTTTGATGCTTCGTTTCCCTCTGAGGTTTCGGAGGGGTCGGGTCATCAAATGTCTGGCTTTCGTGGCGTGATGGGGAAATATCAGAAGAAACTTTGTTTCTAATGGGGGCTTTCTGAGCAAGTCGGTGCCCCCATGGTGAAGCGGCACCAGGCAGAGGGGGAAAGTCCTCCAGTGAGGGACCATCTGAGACCTCTGCCTTCGCTTTGTCTCGATTTGCGAAGAGGGCGTCCTTCAGGAACCTTTCGATTTTTCTTCTTTCCACCTCTTCTGTGCTTATGATTTCCTTTGGATTGTCAGGGTCATCACCAAGGGAACGGCAGTCAGCAGCGGCGGTGTGAAAAGGAATGACGCTGTCGTACATCTGCTGAAGTGCCTGGGCCTTCTCTCTCTGGACCATCACAATAACCTCATCCATCTCATGCTGCACATTTACCCTGGGAACACATATCACACAGCAATTCATTTCATTTTGTGTGGGTAGCAAAGCTGACATAGTAACACTTTACTGTAGGGCAATGCTCACAAAGCTCAAAGAACCTGTATAAACCCATCATGACAAGTGACATAGACCTACAAAGAATGTATAAGTGCTTATTCCAATAAGCATTATCAGTCATGAAGGATTTTCAGTTTCATGTCATCAATTTCTTTTACAATGGATTGTGCAATTGCACTTCTGGGGGAGAATAGCAGTGACCATTATAACAGCTGATTTTGCAGCTTACTGAATAACACAGTGACACAGTGAAGACGAAGTGACATCTTAAGTCTTATAATCAATTACTCACTTTAGTTCAAACGCAGTCTATGTCTAAACTACCAGCGTTAGTTCACTGTGACTGCAAGGTTTTGGCCCTTAGACTGTCGTTGTCAGAAGGTGGGTTCCCATCCAAAACGTTCGCATATGTTTTGCGTAATAAAGAAGTATCGGAAGGATAAAAAATGCGAAATGAGTCGTATTTCCATCCACTGCTCTTTTGCGATTAAACTTCAGATGACGTAGGCTCACGTGATCAGGGATGGCTACGGGAGAGGGAGAGATCTGCGTGGGTCGTTTATGTCAAAAACGCACTTTATTTCTAAAAGCTTGATTTAATATGTATTTATTGTTTGGGGCGACTGTGTCATTTCTGTGGTGTTCGTTTTGAGTGAAAAGTAAAAAGCCGCGTGGTCTCTGACTTTTGCTCAGTGCTGTTCGTGTCTGCAATATTCCACAAATGCTCTAAAATAAGAAGATCCGGTGCTGGTGTGAGAACAGAGTGGGAAAGTGCGGAGAGGAGTGAAGAGGAAGGATAGTCGTTAGTGTGTGTGTGTGTGTGTGTGTGTTGGGTTGGCTTGGGGGCGGGGGATAAGTCCGGTGCTTCCGCGCGCGTCCTGCCGCATGCGCAGTGTGTGGGTGTTTTTTCGAATTTTGGCCGTTTTCCATCCAGCTTTTCTCATGCGCTTTTTTATAATTCGCAAAACGTTCGGTGGATGGGAAACCGCCTAGAAGAATCCCCACCTTGATATTAAAGCTGACCTAGATCACCTTTATGACCAGTCAGTTGTGTGGAAGGACTTAAATAGGTGTCTTAAAGTAGTGTTATCATTTACATGAACTCTTTTCAACATTCATAACACTGTGAACGATGACAGGGACTGTGTAGACATTTAAAGTCATTTCCATTTATATATTATATATAATGGCATATGTAATAAGACACATTCTCATTACGGCAACAGGAAGGCGTGGAAGAAGAAAAATCGTTTAGAATGTTGTTTTTTTTTCTTTCTGTATTGCATTGCTTTGCGCTGGGCATATGCTGTCCCCAAATATGAATATTTAACTAGACTCTTGTTAGTCCTGGCCCTTCATGGAGCCCCCTGCACAACAGAAGGAGAGCTTGGTCACGTGGTCCACCTGAAACAGGACGGTGTTTCCATGGACCACCGGGGACAGATGGTAGCCTATTAGCATAAGCTAAGAGAAAGGCTCCAGTCAAGCAGCCACTGCAGACAAACAGTAACGTTTACCAGAGTGAAACTGAGCCATGTGCATGACCCCACTAATCCTCTGCACCCTAGAAAATGACTGCCTCTGCAACAGTAGTTTAACTATAAACATTTGTCAAAAAAAATGGAGGACACCTTGTCAACAATGTCATGAGGGTAACTATATAAACTGGAGAAAGACAGTGACCATAAAATTCTTGAATACTTAATATTCAAGGCTACTAGATTTACATTGCAGGTTAGAGTGAGGCTTTACAAGCTAACGGTAAACTGTAGATTATGTAATCCCTGAGAGCAAGGAGACGGCGGACCACTGTAGACCCACGGAGGGCAAAGTGTTCACTAGGTCCACTAGTGTTTTGCACAGCGTTTTCTGAGCGGACCACTGGTGATTAAATTTTAGACAAAATGCCACATTTTAGCATTTTTCCATTCACAGTCCAATTTACATTTTTTTTCTTTCATTAGGTTTGTTTTGTTATTCTTTATAAATAAGATTAGTCAATTTAAATCCAGCACAGTGTCAACATTTGTATCATTTAATCATTTAATATCAGGCTTATACTCATTATTATAGCTCTCATAGTTGTTGGTAATATTTGTATTAGTTTGCTTTCCAGAATAAAAGTCTCTGTGAGTTTAAAATCTATCTGAGGAGATTATAAATGAGTTCTATCCTGTACAGGACAGTAATCTGAGTGCTCCGATGGTGGACCAGCAGTGGTCTACAGTCAGTGGTGTTCCAGGCTTTTTATGCCAGTGGACCAACATATGCTCACTGTCTGGGATATTATAGTGTAACACCTCTGATAGTAATAAATATATCTCTTTTTTCCTTGAATTAAACAGAAAAGAAATTGAGCCAGCGATATAAGGCTTTCAAAACATGTAATTAGTGTTTTTAATTATCATAAAATACTGATAAATGATATTAAACACCTTTGCACTACCCAGTAAGTCTTTATATATATATATATATATATATATATATATATATATATATATATATATATATATATATATATATATATATATCACATATAATATCATATATCACTGTAAATATGAGAAACTGCCTTTCGCACACAGACACCTGCATTAACGATTATTACTAAACTCAAAATTATAAACAATTAAAATCCATTATAATAATATTTTTAGATGTCTTGCTTTGATCTTACATGGACTGAGAGATGAATGGTTTTATTTTTGGTATTGCAGTTTGAAAGAATGCAATTTTCAAACCAGAGGATGATTTTAATTCTAGTCTTCATTAACAAGAAGTGTCTTGACAAGTTTTAAAAGGGTTTTAGCTTCTGTTTAACGTAATTTAACAGACCAATCAGAGACATGCAAATATAGAAACATACTGTGCTGTGGACATGACAGCAACCTTAACTAAATAACAGTCTGGCTCTACATTTGATATTAATTTATTAGCAAGGTCTTCTTGGTCTCACTGGATTTAAAACAGGCCTGGACCTTAATTTATATAAAATAATTCAAATTCATTATCACAATTATGATCATAACAATCCCAATAAAAAAATTTCCCAGAATTGTTCCACCCCATAATATCTCACAAGACAAAAAGTCAAAAACGATGTATTTACATTTGTATGAGAAGGGGCTAATGACTTGTATTGAACATAGTGAGATGACTGTGACTAAATCACAACAAAAACATGTAAAAATACATTTACAGGGTACTCAGTCACAAAGCTAAATCTGTATTGGTATTGGTAGACACATACAGCATCTCTCCTAGGTGAAGAGTTATGTTATGAATAATGATTTATGGGTTTTTTCCCTTTTGCATCAAAACCCTCCAGTTTGGTAATGTACTGTATGTAGACATTGTCTGCTATCACGAGGGTTAATTAGCCTGGGTGACTGAGCTGTTATTTGAACATGGATTTCTAAGAGCTGGCACAATGAGGCAGTAGCTTTAATTTCTTTATAGCTCCCTCGCCACTTTGTTCATAATCTGAGATGCGGCATGTAATAAGGGGAATTACTCTTTTGGAAATAGCTTGCACAGTGAGTTAGACACTTGAGCCCTGTGCAAATTGCCAGGATGTCATGAGTGGGCCAAGTCTCTGGACTGGAGTCAGCCCACCCATTCCGAGCTGGAAGCATGTTCCACATACAAGTCAGTTTATTGTCCTCTGGTGAGTGAAATAGTCACAGAGGTGCTGATATATTATTTGCAGTTGCAAGTCTACCCACTTGTGGCTTATATTCAGAACCAGGCAATCACACACTGATGTTTTGCTGGACAGAGATGTTCATAAGACTGAGATGAACTGAGATGATTATGGAAGTGGCCTAACCAGATATAGGCAGCCAATCAGGGTCCCATTAAAGAGTGGGAACAGATGTGGATACATTAAAAAAAAACTTTACTGTACTTAGTCTTAAAATGTCCAGTGTGTGTGATCATAGAATAAAGAACCAGTCAAAGCTAAAACACGGCTGCCTCTCAGAGCATTGCTAAAGCTGTATATTCTCTGTGAGAAGTGCCCAGTCCAGAGTGGCGCTCCAGTGACCCTGCCCTCCGAGGTCCTGCCTGTGATACCGCCCTCTGTCCAATCATTTTACAGTCCAAACCCACTGTTGCCAGGTCTATAAACATAGTGTCTTGCAGCCATGAAATGACCAAGTGAACAGAGTTAATGTTATATTTTACCAGATCGAAAATGCCCCATTGCCCTTTTAAAAATCTGTTGTTTTTTTTTCGGAAGAAGGTGAATAACTACATGATTGAAAAGTGTAAATACCGTTGTTTGTTTTAAAGAAATGGATGCATATGAGTGTGTGTTTCTCTGTGGTGTGTGTGTGTTTTAAACAAAGTAATGAGTAAGAATTGTGTTTGAACAGCCTCAAATATTGACTTATTTAAGGTGGAATGGAGAAATCACACTTGGAAGTACACAACAAATACAGGTTGTTTGTTCAGTTTTCCTCAATCTGGCAACGTCAACCTTCACTGGGGAGGAGGGGGAGGGGGAGGATACAGACAGCTCTCTCCACTGATTTGAAACTACATTATAGTATCGATTTTAAACTTGTGGTGTAAATATTACAGATTGCTCCTTTATCAAATATGCAAAATGGAAAGCTACATTTCAAACTGATTTTAATATATTTTAATGGAAAATGGAAAGATTTGGTCAATTTGTCACTGGTGTTACCCTGTCAAAAAGCATTTATTTTGCCAATAATTTATTAATTTTAATAGAAAATGTCAATACAACCCAGTGTAATGAAAAAAATAATTTAAATAAACATAATGAATGAATGAATGAATGAATGTTACTAACATGGGCGGCACGTTGGCGCAGCAGGTAGTGTCGCAGTCACACAGGGTGACTGTCTGTGAGGAGTTGGTGTGTTCTCCCCGTGTCTGCGTGGGTTTCCTCCGGGTGCTCCGGTTTCCTCCCACAGTCCAAAAACACACGTTGGTAGGTGGATTGGTGACTCGAAAGTGTCCGTAGGTGTGAGTGTGTGAGGGAATGTGTGTGTGTGTGTGTGTTACCCTGTGAAGGACTGGCGCCCCCTCCAGGGTGTATTCCGGCCTTGCGCCCAATGATTCCAGGTAGGCTCTGGGCCCACCGCGACCCTGAACTGGATAAGCGTTTACAGATAATGAATGAATGAATGTTAATAATGTACCTTTATAGACATACATAAGAAATAACTATTTTTTTACATTTTTTTAATATATTGAATATATTAATTTAATATTGTCACACTCTGGCCCTGTCCTGTTCCCACCATGTGCTTACTTAGCACATGGCTCTTTGTTTTGTTTTGTTCCTGTCTCCCTTGTCTCCTCCTTTAGCCCCTCCTTGGTTTGTAATTCCACCCTTTCATCAGTGTCTCCTCTTGTGATTGTTCCCAGGTTTTTTGTGTTGTCCTCCAGTTTATAAGCCCATCTTGAGATTCAGTGTTTGTCAACCATTGCAATTCCTGTACTCCATGTGCCCTGTTGTGTCTTGATGTTGCTGTTATTCAAGGTCCCGTTGTTTCTTTGTGTCTTTGTATTTAGCCTTAACCTTCTGTTTAGTTCTCTATGTATTTCTGTTCAGGTCAGTGTTTAGTGTTTGGTCTTTAAGTTATGGCATGTGTTAATTACTTGTTCTCTAGTTGTCGGTTTCCTTTGTTATATTAAAGTTTCCTCCCTGCATTTACCTCTGCCTTCCCTAGTACTTAACCTGACAGATATATACATTGTTGTACAATAAACATTAAAACTGAATTACTGAGATAGGAAACAGTGTAAAAAAACTGTTCTAACTTTTAATGCAATATATTCTTCACAAAGACAATATTACATGAAAAATATCAAACACATTATGAAAAAAACATCTGTAACACCAGTGACTGAACAAGCACTTTATCTGAATTTAAAAGGCACTTACATTGGGCAAAAAATGAATAATGTTCACTGTATAAGTTCATATCTTATATACTGTGCTATTTATATTTTCTGATTGAGCATTAGAATCATTTACACAGTATTTCTGATTGTAAACCCCTATAAAAATGTCCTACATTTTGCTGCAGGGTTTGGCCTTGTCTAGTCATGATACCTACATTTCATCATCAACACTGACAGATTTAAACGTGGAGCAAATATTTGTATTGAAATATTGATCAAAATGTCAAGTGTTCTAATCTGTCATAACGTCATTAGTCACTGGTGTCACAACACTGTGATGGTATTATGTGCTGTGTGACTGTTACACCTGTGACATTCTAGTTTTATAAAACGTCTGCCCCATTGGCAGTCAATGGACCCTGTGAATGTACTTAATATCAGTGATAAATATAACATTATTTTGGACATATTTTCAATGATCTAACAATTAAACACATAACACCTTTGACACACGAGTTATGTTCTGCCTGATGAACGGAGTTATCAATGTATTTCTAAAACAGAATGAGCATGTATGGACTCAAATTCTCATGTCTTGATGTGCTCCTTCCCTGGTGAACTATAACTCAGGGAAGCAGTGTAACAGTGCTACACATTTCTATGATAAAATACCATATAAAGGTCTTAATAACACCAGTGACTAAAATCTGTGACAAACCTATTTTTGTTTTAATAATCAGAATATGTATTAATTTAGCGTTGATAATAACAGTGTAATTAGTAAACTTTGGTTTGTTTTACAAAATGAGTTTTAAAAAAATTGCTTGAAAAATAACTTTGACTAAAAATGTTGGTTGAACTGTACATTGCTTAAGTGACAAGCTGTTTTTCATAGGTACAACAAACATACAACATGATTAAAAAATAGAAAAATCAAAGAAATGATAAGGAAAACGTGGTTTTAAACGTATGAATCCATATATTGATACTTCATTTAAATATTCATATATATATTTTAGGCTAATTTTAAGCCCTCCGACCTGTGGCATGGTCCCACTTCAAATGAAGAAGGTCCAACCCACCCAGAGTTCCGCTAGCCCATGTTCTACTTGTGGGTTCCGCCGAGCGGTGCTGCCGGGGCCGTGAATACTCACTCACCGTCCCGTTGAGTCGTCGTTGGTCTTGATCTCCGGCGCGAGCGTGTCGTCCGCAGACCTGTGCGCTTTCTCCTCGTGGGGCTGCCACACGTACCTCGCGGCCCACACCGAGCGCTTCCAGATGCTGAAGCAGACTTTGTCCAGGTCGTCCTCCGGCGCCAGCGGGTGAATCCACGTCGAGCGCGGAAAGGGGCCGAGAGCATGGCGTCTCCGGTTTGTCTGCGTTCCGTCAGAACCCGTGAACGGAAACATTTCCCTGTTTGTGGTTTTTAAAGTGGAATTCCTCTCAGTCGCTGACACAGTTCACACACCGACCGTGTCCGCAGTGTCTCAGACAGTGACGTAATTATTCATTCCAAATGTAAACAAAAACAAACAAACTCGCGCCTGGCAACTCTCACATTCACGAGGAATCACACCTGCGCTCTGTCCAGAGGCCACACTGATATCACTCTTCAATTAGTCTGTTTATTATTAATATTACCTGCTATAAAAATGGCGGGACGCTGTTTGTAAATGAAAAATAAATCTGTATTAAAATACACTGAATGTATATGGACACCCTATGAAAACCTTTGTCTTTTTGAACATTTTTAAACATATGGACATTTGAGTTTCATTTGTACAGCGCTGAGAGATGGAGCTTATTTAACTACACAAATAAAACTGAATAAAATTATTTATAAAGTTGTAAAATTTAATGAACAAAAATGTACTTTTCTTTTGAGGAAAAACTTAGGACACCCCTACATTTATTACTGTTTAAAATGTCTATATTTAGAATCAGATGCAAATGATTAGACCATCATTAAAGAGGGTATTGGAGGAGGCTCGTATTTAAACCTCAGACATTAGTTTGACTTGCCCTTGGTTGCTGAAGTGAGTGGTATCACCATGGCGAGATCTAAGGAGATCTCAGAGGCCTTCAGGGAGAAGGTTACAAACGTTTATGAGTCTGAGAATGGATGTTTAAAGATTTCAAAACAATTGTAAACTATTTTCCGGGCAGTAGAATGGCTGATTTCTAAGTGGAGAACATTTAAACCACCTGCCAACATGGCCAGATTAGCAAGGTTAACAAGTTCAGTCCAAGAGCAAAGCACAAGATGTATAGAAGTCTCCAACAATCCTCAAATATCATCACGGGACCTCCAAATGGCTCATGCCACAGTTGATGTCAAGGTACATGCACCTACCATCAGGAAACGACTGAACAAGGAGGAAACCCTTGCTGTCAAAAGGACATCAAGGTAAGACTAAAGTTTGCCAGAAAGCAAATAGACAAAGACCAGGACTTCCAGAACAATGTGCTTTGGACAGATGAATCCAAAGCTGAATTATCTGGGCACAGTAACAGAAGACGACCAGCACAGCATTTGAGCACAAGAACCCAGCCATGAAGCAGGGAGGTGGAAATGTTATGGTTTGGGGCTGCATTGCTGGAGCAAGGCCTGGCAAGCTCTTCATCATACTATGAATTCTTCTCTGTATCAGAGGGTGCTTGAGGAAAATGTGAGACTATCTTTCCAAATACTGAAGCTGACCATGCAACATGACCATGAGCCAAAACATTCCAGTAAATTCACAAGGAATGGCTCAAAACTTAAAATGAGTTCTGGAATTACAGTCAAATATCACACAGCTGAAAGAATACTTCATGGAGGAATGGGAAAAACCACTTCGCAGTTCAAATGAAGCTCTAATGTTTATATGTTTAAATATGTTCAAAAAGACAAAGATTATCATGGGGTGTCCTAACTTTTTCACATGACTGTATATGGAGTCATTCTTATAAGAACCTGCAGTGCTGACTTGAACCCACACAGAGAGAGTGAGTCAGAGAGGAGAGACATTTGGGTTGCCTCTACTGTCAACAATATTTCCTCATCCTGGGATGCAGGAAATCAAACAACTCATTAAACAGAAATGGAAATAGACCCAAATCCAGTGTCCAGTGTCTGTTCCAGGATGTGTTTCGTAATATGAGGAAGGCTATGTCCAGTATTGTTTCAAACAGATGCTACAACAGGGCTATAATTCTGTAAGGACTATAATAGTGTAACATTCCAGGGCAATGGGCTGTAGTCTGATTGCATGCTACTACAGTCCAGTGGTTCCCCACCTTGGTTCTGACGTAGCCTTTGCCCTTCTCTAACACACAGAATCCAGCTAATCAGCTCATTAACAAGCCCTTTCTGAACTGACGTCAGTTTTCCATTAGGGGAAAACACTAATATGTACAAGGCAGGGAGTATTCCAGGATCAGGGTTAAGAGAGTGTGTAAAACAATGGTGTGTAATTTGATTTAACTCCTGTGCATTCCTGAGGAAGGGGCCCTTATCTGTTAATCAAATCACAGAGAGCTATGCCCAAGAGTTTGCAGACCACCTTTATAAATAACTGAATTTCACTGTTCTAAGGTGCATCCATTGTTTACACAATCATTCTCAAACTGTGCTCACAAAGGCTTGTATAATCTCCATTAGTAAAGGGCTATTTGAATCACGATGCGGAGCAGCCACACAAGACCTTAACATCACAATGCTCAATGCCAACTAGTAGAGGATAAAGCCCACAGCACAAGGCTGTAGATCAGTGAAACTATGTTCTCTGGAGAGATCGCTCTTTGTGTTTGTGTTTGTAGTTAACAAATATTACAAAAAAAAATACACCGACCTGAGTTCCTGACATCGCTTTGGTTTAAAGCTCATACAATTGAATCCTTATAAGGAGCATCTGGTGTAAATTATACAGAAAAATGAAAAGCTGCCGCAGAGTGTGCGAATCTACCTTTTAATACCTTCTATTTCTGAAGAAATGTCGATGGAGCAGGTGTCCACACACCTGTGGCCTTCCATTGTGCTGCCTAACAACATAGTGATAAAAGCCAAGCAGTGACAGAAATAAATAAGAGCTCACTGCATTTATTCTTCTGCTAAACCAAACTCCAGTTCAAAACTCCAATTATGAACGGCAAATGAGAAAATCACAGTGAATGGAAATCATGAGAAGCATGAGAGTGGGCAGTAATTGCACATGTGCTTGACATCTACCCGCTAAACAAGACCTTGACAACACCTCACACCAGCAGCTCCAGGGCTCAGCGGAGTTGAGGAAAATATGGCCATGTTTGACCTGACGTATTTACACTTGCTTTATTTTATACGGTTTTGTTTACAGTTTTCCCCATTAACATTGTCACCCATTAACACGGACTGTCCTAGTTACGGCATGCTACCAGTCTGCGAGGGTGAAGCTATATGAAGCTAGCCACTACTCCTTTTTAACACTGACTTGGATGGTTCACCATGCTAGGAGGAGAACCCTACCCATCTAGTTGTTTATGCTTGCCATAGGCCAGCTGTGCTCCCTTAGTTTCAGACGCCTGAGGCATGGCATGATGTTTTTAGTGAATATTGACATTTGATTGGTTGCCTAAATGCCACTGATTCCAGATTCCAATTTTTCGAAATCAGATTTCAGCTCCTGTCCTATACCTTCATTGATCAGATATGTGGACATGCAACTGAAATCACTTCTGTCAGACTGATATGCATTTATCTGCATCATGTTCTCTGCACATGCGTGGCTCGCTGTCATCATGTCTCATAACACTATGTGCAAAGAGTTCCTGTAATAGCTGCAGAGGCAACAAAAGCTATGCATCTGGCCTTTATTCGCCTTCTCTCCCTAACGATGAACAGCTGATGAGTTGTCAGACAACCTCCAGAACAAATAATCTTTGCACTGAAGGCTTGTGCCGTGAGTCTGCTCCTGTTATCACTGCTGAAATCCTTCCATTTCTCTCACAAATGTGCTGTGGTTTGTTGTTGTTACCGAAGCATTTAGCTCATGCATATGACTTTAGTGGCTTTGTAAAATGTGCACGTATAGGTCAGAAAAGGTCTGTTCACAGCGATGGCAGATATAGACCCAGTAGAGTGTGTTTATTAAGAATGTTGTTGCTGTGTAGACAAAACCTTGGATCACAGATTACACAAAACCAGATGTTTCATTACAAGTAGACTACAGACGTTCTAACTCGAGTTCTCACAGCGCCACTCAGTTCATGTCACAAAATGTTTGTTGTGTAAGTTAAATTAGGTACGAAGTTATATTTATTTCATTTTGACATCATGTCTTTTCAAGATCATACGATTGTTTACATACAATTTGTATGTGATTTGTATTTTTTAAATGGCTTTTTAAAAATAAATTCACTTGGCGCAGCTCTGCACACGCTTCTCATAATTTTTTAGAGAGTTTTCTGGAACTGTAGCCCTCTCTGCTCCTGACAGAACTGGTGTCATTCAGTTTGTTGGCCTCCTTTCTCAAACACGCTGTTTCAGTTCAGCACACAACATTTTCCATGGGGTTCAGGTCAGGGCTTTGCCTTGACCACTCCAACACTTTCACCTGTTGTCCTTAAGCCATTTTGTCACAACTTTGGAGGAATGCCTAGGATCATTGTCCTGCCAGAAGACCCAGCTGTGACCAGGTTTAAGCTTTCTGACTTTCAGGATGAAGCCTTGAGGTGCTGCTTCAGTATTTCTGATTTGCACCAGCCTTTCACAAAAAAGTAAAATAAAAAATAGGGGGATATAGGTGCTATAGATGTGATATGTGTATATATATATACAGTGCCCATCAAAAGTTTGGACACCTCATCTCATTAGTCCTTGGTGGAGGGCTGTTCTCTGTATAGAACTGTGTACCAGCCCCTACCTCTGCACAACTCAAGTTAGAGTCTCAAACACAGTAAGAAGGCAAAGAGTTCTACAGATTAACTCTTTGACGAGGCCACAGCTGTTCACTGAAAACCATTCCAGGTGATGACCTCATGAAGCTGATGGAGAGAATGGAGAGAGTGTGCAAAGCTGTCATCAAAGAAAAAGGTGGTTACTTTGAAGAATCTAAAGTATAAAACACATTCTGGTTTGTTCAACACTTATTTGTTTACTACATAATTCCATATGTGTTCCTTCATAGTTTTAATGTCTTCCGTATTCATTTACAATGAAGAAAAGTGCATCTAATCATGTAAGCAAATATATGATATATGTATATATAAGGGGCAGCACGGTGGTGCAGCAGGTAGTGTCACACAGCCCCAGGGGCCTGGAGGTTGTGGATTCGATTCCCGCTCCAGGTGACTGTCTGTGAGGAGTTTGTGTGTTCTCCCCGTGTCCGCGTGGGTTTCCTCCAGGTGCTCCGGTTTCCTCCCACAGTCCAAAAACACACGTTGGTAGGTGGATT